>NW_007729941.1:46590-48628 GCF_000696425.1 Galeopterus variegatus | reverse complement strand
AAAAAAAAAAAGATAAAGGGCATTGAATCCTGTTCTAGTTCTTGAGTCATATTATTGGGAAATAATTCATATAAGGAACACCCTGACTGTTCTTGATGTTTATGAGGTGCTAAAACTGTGTAGGCTTCATCAGCCTGGCTCCTTGAGTGACTGTGTGGAGCAGAGGCCCCAGCTGTCCTATATAGGACAGGTAATGTGAGTAAAATCATCAATTTTTGTTGTAATATGAGGGTACTTCAAAAAGTTCATGGAAAGATTCACATTATCTTTCAATTCTATTTTTCCATGAGCTTTTTGTAAGTCCCTGAGATTTTGAAGTTGTTGGTTACTGCAGCATATCCTAGGCGCCCCTCCTGCCATCCCGCACTACCCTGCTAATACATGACTTGAAAAATGATGGAGATAGACTAGTAGCTGATTCCTCACATTCAAAGAATCTATGTTTCAACAAAATGCTATAAGGAACAAGAATCTCATTCCAATCTTTATGTCTGCACTGCAGTGTCACTCTTTGGGGGGAGAGAAATTATCGAATGTCTCTCTTTTTCCCCAGCATCTAGCACAGTGATTACACCTCATAAACATCAAGAATGGCTGTGCCCCTTCCTCAAAGGTGGGAAGCACCAGCAAGCAGCACACATGGGTAGAAAATCTCCTTGGCTGCACCGCAGGGCAAGCACATGGTGTCCTGGGTCTGGGGAGAGCTGTGGCAGCTCCCAAGTTCAGAGCAGGTGCTCATTGTTCAAGCCTCACAAAGGATCATGAAAAGTCACGGATCATGAAAAGTCACGGAAGATTTTATCTTGGGCTCTGGAGAAACCCAAAGAGTAAGACACAAAAGACAGGCAGTTAGCAGATTACGCCCTGGCTTAGCTAAAAGTCACCTTGATCAGATACTGATGGCAATACTGATGTAATAAACAAAACCCATAATTAAGCTAAGGGTAACTAAAATTTATTGGGTGTTTATAGTGTGCCAGGCATTGTGCTAAGCACGCCCCTTGAATTATCATATTTAATGCTCCTAGTGACCTTCTGGGGATAAAAGGAGAGGCTCAGAGGTAAAGTAACATTTCTGAAGTCAAACAGCTGTTAAGAGGCAGAGCCGTGGTCCGAGAAAAATGGAGGCTGGTAGAGGACACAGTTGGAACTGGGGACTCAGGTCTTTCATGAACAGCCCTCCTCTGAGCACGCCTTTAGTGCTTCCGAATGTAGAAAAGCTCAGTGTGAAGTCTTTGGGTGGAAATATGTGGGTGCAAGTGGAATGTAGAAACATCTTTATTAGGCATATTGTATCTTTCTTTTTCTTTCAAAGGCCACAATAATAAAACCCTATGTGTTGGGGCGTCGCAGCATTTCATTATAGATTTTATTTTCCATGGAGTCTGAAATGTGCCATATCAGGCCAACCGCAGCACTGTGGACTGCTTGGAGGCCTCTCCTTCCAGGATACCCTGGCTCTCGTTTTTTGTTGCTTGTTCTTTGGTGCTATGGTCAGCTGACTCTACAATATGCCTTGACTTGAGTACACTTGGAAATAAAATCTATGAGTTTGTATCAATATATACATTTTCTTCTGTAACTGTTTCAGAATGGTCAATGGTTCCTTAGTCCAATAAGCATACAAAAGTCCAAAGGTGCCACTCAGCAGAGGCACTGCATGGGAGAAGCGGACTATGCTTGAAGAGGGGTAAGTGTGGTTCTTGGCCACGGCCATGAGCCAGTTTGACACACAAAGCTTTGCTCAAACAGGGAGAACGGTAGTTAGCTGGGACGGTCAGGATTCTCAATCTCTCTGGAATTTAGCTTGAACAGTTTTTAATAAGAAGTCTCCTGTAAATTCTTACCTTGGTAATTATGTTAATAATGTGTCTTTAAAGATTTTTTTAAAACAGTTTTTAAGCAGTTCAAAAATGATGTGTTTATAGATGTGCCCCTTCCCCTCCCAAGTATTTATCCTGTTTCTAGGGTCTCTGAGTTTCTTGGACTTATGGTATTCCATCTTTCCTTGTTTTGATAAATTCTTATCCATCATATG
>NW_007729941.1:15540-46293 GCF_000696425.1 Galeopterus variegatus | reverse complement strand
CGCTTGGGAAGCGTGGCGGCGCTCCCGTCCGAGGGTTCGGATCCCACATACGGGCCGGCTCCCGCTCACTGGCTGAGCGAGGCGTGGGAGCAGCACCGAGGCTTGCGATCCCGTTGCCGGTCCCCGGTCCGGTGCGGGGGCAACACTGAGGGTTGCGATCCGTTGCCGGACACGGAAAAAAGACAAAAAGCCAAAAAAAAAAAAAAAAAAAAAACAGTTTTTAAGCAGTTCAAAAATGATGTGTTTATAGATGTGCCCCTTCCCCTCCCAAGTATTTATCCTGTTTCTAGGGTCTCTGAGTTTCTTGGACTTATGGTATTCCATCTTTCCTTGTTTTGATAAATTCTTATCCATCATATGTTCACATATTTCCTTTGATTCTCTCTCTTCCCTTTTTGGGATACTAATTACACTTATGTTAGACTTTTCGATGCTGTCCCACAGCATTTGGGTTCTCTGATCTATTTTTTTTTCTACTCTTCCTTATCTTTGTGTTTTAGTTTGGTAATTTCTATTGAGCTACCTTTAAGTTCAGTGATTCATTGGCTGTGTTGAGTCTAGTGATGACCCTATTGAAGGCTTTTATTCATATATATTTTGATTTCCAGCATTTCTGTTTGACTCTTTTTTTTTGTTTCTGTCTCTCTGCTGAAATTCTTCATCTGCTCCTGCATGTTGCCCACCTTTTCCACTGGAGTCTTTATGTTGCTTTGTCTCCCACAGATTTATCACCCCTTTTCCACTGGGTGATGGAGCCACCAAAGATTACTCAAAGCCCATCTCTTCTGAGCAGTGAGATGCCCCAGAAAGGGGTTAAAATCCCAGAGTCCTCAAGATAGAGGCATTCCTTCCATTTGGGAAATTAACTACGAATTGGGGTTCTCTTCCTACATTTATACTCCAGACAAGGAAGTTACAGGAAGAGACATAGGTGGGGTTTTTGCTAAGTACAATTTAACAAGTTTAACAATAGAAGCTGGTAACATGCAATTAAGTTGACCCACTAACAAAAGCTTGATTTTAGCAAACGTTCTCTTCTTACAGCAACTTCCCAGTATCTTTACATATCAATCAGTAACTAGTCTGTCCTTGAGCCAGCAGCCTTGCTGTGCCACAAATCTTTATCTTACAACAGAGACTATATGGCCTGGGGAAAATTTCCTGTCCTTTTTTTTGCAAGGTCAATATTTGAAACTGCAAGGCTTTGGAAAACCAGGCCCTGTGAAGTATATTTGCTTTATGCATACTCTACATCTTTAATATATTAAGTATAGTGATTTAAAATTTTCCGACTGATAGTTTCAAAATATGGCTATCTCTGAGTTGGGTTCTATTTTTGTCTCTTGGCAAAGGGTGGTTTTTGTCTTGCTTTTTTCCTGTCTCACAACTTTTGATCAAATGTCAGATATCATGTATAGAACAGAAAGGTGTGAGGTCAATAGTATTGATTCCTGTAAATGGACATACTTTTTCTTTTGGTAGGCTGCTAGTGTAGGGGTTGAGTCCATCTTGCCAGGAGTTAAGATACAATTTGATTTTTCTGGGGTTACCTTTAGTGCACTGGCAGCTTCTAATTTCTCTGATGTTCCCTTGTGCTTAGAGTGGGTGCCAGAGGGCATTTCTCAATATTCCTGCACTGATTTTAGCCTTTTCTGTGAGGCTGCTCCTCAGGTAACCTTTCTATCCATTTTCTTGCCCCTCTCCAGTCTGCAATTGCTT
This sequence comes from Galeopterus variegatus, assembly GCF_000696425.1. Lineage (NCBI taxonomy): Eukaryota > Metazoa > Chordata > Mammalia > Dermoptera > Cynocephalidae > Galeopterus > Galeopterus variegatus. Next base: position 44,574 of record NW_007729941.1, on the reverse strand, counting down.
GTTACTAGGTGCTTTCTAGGTTGGTGGAGGTTGGGGTGAGATAAAGATTCTCTGCTGTACTTGTCCAGCCTCAATCCTAGGCAGACCGCCAGTGCTCAGGTCTTGAGTGTGGGTCCCTCTCATTGACCCTTCCCCTCCTGCTCATGCAGTCAAACTATCTTATATCCTGTCCCTTTCCCAGCAGCAGGAGGCATCTGATGGCATTGATCTAGAATCCTCCACCTAGGACTCTTTTTTGACCTTCTCCCATGGACAGAGGGTTTTTTTTTTTTTCTTTTTTACTCTTCCCAGAGGTACTGATGGGTCTTCACTAATGCTCTGGGGGAGTGACAGGGTCTCCTGCTCTTCTCACAGTGTCTTGAGGCTTTTGTTCCATATGCCAGCCCTTTCTACAGTCTTGCACCAGCCAGGGGGCTCTCTCTGATCTCCAGCCCCACCCTCAGTCCACTCATGAGCACCGGGTGTGATTCATGGAGAAGAGCTCTCGAGTGGGTGCAACCTCACTTTGTATCTGGGAATCCCAGGGGCTCCTTCATACTGTCACGCTGGCCAACACTTGGCTCTTAGAAAGTTATTGCACAATTTAGCTGAATTCCTCTCATCTGCTTGTATGGTATCTGGAATAGCTTCCTCCTTTGTTTGTATCCTGTTTCTCTGGTGAGAATGTGGAGCAACAGGACTTCTCATTCATTGCTGGTGGGAATGCAAAGTGGTACAGCCACTTTGGAAGACAGTTTTTCAGTTTCTTACACAACTAAACATACTCTTACCATATGATCCAACAATGGTACTCCTTGGTATCTACGCAAAGGAGTTGAAAACTTATGTCCATGCAAAAACCTGCATGCAGATGTTAGAGCAGCTTTATTCATTATTGCCATAACTTGGAAGCAACCAAGATGTCCTTCAGTAGGTGAATGTATAGATAAACTGTGGTACATCCAGACAATGGAATATTATTCAGTAATGAATAGAAGTGAGTTTTCAAGCCATAAAAAGACATGAAGGAAACTTAAATGCACATTACTAAATGAAAGAACTCAATCTGAAAAGGCTACGTACTGCATAATTCCAACTATATGACATTCTGGGAAAAGCAAAACTATGCAGACAGCAACAAAATAAGCAATTGGCAAGAACTGGGGGGTGGGAGGGATAAACAGAGCACAGAAGACTTTTAGGGCAGTGAAACTACTCTGTGTAATTCTATGATGATGGATACATATCATTACACATTTGTCCAAACCCATAGAATGTACAACACCATGAGTTCAACAGTAAACTATGAACTATGGGTGATAATGATAAGTCAATGCAGGTTCATCGCTTGTAACAAATGTACCACCTGGTGGAGGATATTGGTAGTGGGGAAGGCTGTGCCTACATGGGGCACGGGGTGTATGGGAAATCTGTGCACCTTCTGCTGAATTTTGCTGTGAACCTAAAACTTCTGCAAAAAATAAGTCTATAAAAAAAAATATTCAGGGCCGGCCCGGTGGCGCACTGCTACAGTGCGCCGCTTGGGAGTGTGGTGGCGCTCCCGCCGAGGGTTCGGATCCCACATACAGACCGGTTCCCGCTCACTGGCTGAGTGAGGTGTGGGCGCAACACCGAGGGTTGCGATCCCATTGCCGGTCCCCGGTCCGGTACGGGCGCGACACTGAGGGTTGTGGTCCGTTGCCGGACACGAAAAAAGACAAAAAGGAAAAAAAAAAATTCAAAGCAATGTATAATGTTTGCAGTGGGTTGGGGAGGGGTGGGGGCTGTGGAGAGAGATGAGACTGAGGACAGGATATTATGCACCGTACTAAGAATTTTGGTCTCTATCCTGAGAGAATGCAGCCCACTAAAGGGTTCCACATGGGGAAGTGACATGGATTGATTTTCATTTTGGAAAGGTCATGATAGATTGATACATAGAATGGATTGATAAGGGGGCCAGGATGGCTGCATCGAGACCAGCGAGGAATCAATTACAGATGTTTCGTAGCAGAGGTAGTTATGGGTATGCAAGAGCGAGGCTGTGCAATATTGAAGACATTCATAACAGTGATGATATATCGGATGTGTAGAGAAAAGTCACGGATATCTTCAGATTTTAGTCTTGAGCAAGAGGCTGGCTGGTGACCTCATTCACCAACGTGGTGCTACAGGAGAGAAGCAGGGTTTCTTTTGTGGATGAAGGCAGAGGAAGAGCTCTGTTGTAAACATGTTGAGTTAGAGGTGCTGGTTAGACACCTACGTGGAGCTGTCATGCAGATAGAGGGATTTTGTGGGTCTGGAACTCAGAAAGAGGTGTGGGCTAGAGATGGAGATTTTAGGATACTCAGCCCATAGATGATGTTGGAAGTCATGGCACAGGTGGGACTGCACAGGCAGAGAGTTCAGCATGAAGAGAACGGGGTTCAGCAGTCCTCGGAGACTTTGAAACTTAAGGTTAGAAGAGGTGGAGCTGGGAAGGGAAGCAACAGACTGCCAAGGAGCTGAGAAGGCAATGAAGGGAGCGTTGTTTCCTGCAAGCTGAGGTGTCATAAGAGTGCACGCAGGGGGCCCTAATCTGGCTGGGAAGTGGGGGAAGAAATTGGCCTTAAGGAAGCGAGGAAGTTACTCCAATGAAGAAACATGTTGTAGGAGGGGCAATAGCATGTGTGAAGTTAGGAGACGGGAATGAGCACAGATCTACCTGGGAAACTGCACATTACTAAGAGTGACGGGAGAGTAAGGGGCCCAGTGAGGAAAGGCGTGAGTTGAGGCTACAAATAGGGGTACAGGGTAGATCCTAAAGGGCTCTCTGTTCCACTTTAGGAAAGTGTGGTCTCTTCTGAGGCCTGCTGCTTTCCATTTGAGTATTTTAAGTACAAACACAGCATGATCCAACTTGCATGTTAAGCAGCTCATAGAAGTGCTTTGGGGATTAGAAGGGAGGAGTTGGGACAAGCAGGCTAAGGAGAGCCCTGCAGGCATCAGGCAGCAAGTGACGAGGACTCAGACAGAGGCAGGGGCCCTGGAGAGCTCCGATGGAGGAGGCAGATTCCAGAGATACTTAAGAAACAGCAGAGACGAAGATTATGGTTAGATGTCTAGTACCTTGAGAAGTTCAAATGTTAAAATTTCCATCATGAAAGCATTATTCTTACAGACATAGATAATTAATTAAAACCCATTGGTGACAGTCCAGGTACAACTCATCAAAGTGGAAATGTCATCCCTTTAAGAATGGTGAGTCACAGACGTTGTTACAAGTTGTTGCAACTGTAGATCTTTTTGGAAACCACCATATGTCTGTGTCTATTTCATGCATTTCACATACAAGGCATATCCAAACTTATTAAATGTAGTCACAGACGTTGTTACAAGTTGTTGCAACTGTAGATCTTTTTGGAAACCACCATATGTCTATGTCTATTTCATGCATTTCACATACAAGGCATATCCAAACTTATTAAATGTTTTTTTCTTAACCCACAACATAATCTGTCTTAATGCCATTATAAGTGGGTTGTCATTGAATATAAATACTTTGGTGATGTGAATTTACTAAAAAATTCTGTCTTTCCAAGTTGAAAGCACAAATCAGAATTGCTGAAAAGCACAAGCCATCAATGCTTCCAGACAGTTCATCTTAATACAACCCAAGTATATTTAAAAAATGTAAAAATCTAGCCTGATCTCACCAAAAGCACAAAACTTGGCCATAATGAAGTTGTTAACACCACATGATGGTATTTGCTAAGGCAGGGTAGCAGAAATGTTATCACCTGCCAGCATTTGCTGCAAAGAATTCCGTGAAATTTCCTGATATAACAACAAAGACTATTGGATACTTCAAACACTAAACATTACCACTTTTAGGTTGAGTAAAAGGAAGGTGGTATGTGAGTAGTGGACATGGGAAGGTGATTGTTAATCTGATTCTGGCTGGAATTGTTCTACACGGGGTGGATGGAAGGGTCCTCCCTTCTGAGGCCTCCATCCTGGATCCAGATGCCATGAGGGAGGTTTTGGACTGAAACTAGAAACTTGGAAACACCCAGTCATCATCCGAGTCCACACCACTTGTCGCAACTCCGTCTGCTCCAGGGTAGACAGACACTGTCTCCTCCGCCTACGCAGCTCAGTCGCAGCTGCAGAGTTCATGCTGTGCTTCTGTCAGCAGGTGGTCCCTCTCCCTCCTCGGCTCTTAGGATTTTTGCTCCTCCAGTTAGATGCTTATGATTAAGTGGGAAATTTCCTTCCTTCCTTCCTCCCTCTCTCCCTCTTTTCCTCTCTCTCTTCCTTCCTTCCACAAATATTTGAGCATGTTGTTATGTTCCAAGTAGTGGGGATACATGAGTAAACAAACAGACAAAAATCCCCAACCTCTTGGAATGTGTATTCTAGTATCATCAAGTGAATTAAATGAAGGAGTCTTTTGCCTTGTAGTGAAGGCTGAAGATCTGAGTTTGAATCTTCACTCTGGTCACTTCCTGCATGCTTTAAGTCACTCCACGTCTCCGAGCCTTAGTTTACAACATGCCTAGAAGGATTAAGTGTTTTTCACAGAGTGAGCCCTGCTCAAGTCAATGCATTCTTATACACGTGGACATAAACGAAACTGCAGAGCTAGCAAGCTTCAGGGCACTTAAACGGTGGTGGTTGGATTTCTAAATCCTTAGCATCCAGTGCCCCGTGTGTGGGCTCCTTTGTCTTTGAGAGGAGACATGAGTGATTTCCAAATTGAAGTCAAAGCACTGTGAAATGCATTTCCCGGGATCACCCTCAAACCAGCCTGTCTTTGAGAAATCCTACCATCTAGAAGTGGCTGGCTTTCTGATGGGGCTGTGGTCACTGGGGCTTGCAGTTCTATTCAATTTGCTTTCTTGGGGAGTTTGCCAAAGACTTCACCAAGGCCTTATCACTTCCATCACTGCTTATTTTTTCAACGAGTCAGATCACTTTGGAAGCAAAATGACATTTTACAGGAAACCTTTATTAGTAAAAAGAAATTTAAATAACTAAGAAGCTAAGTCAGGACTCCTTTTACACGCACAGGAGGGCAAGGCTTTTGTTTGTTCCTAGTTGTTTCAAAGTTACAATAATTCTGTTATGATTTTGACTGGATATTAGAAGATGTAGATAATTTTCTTTAGACCTCTAGAATTTGCTTTTCTAGGTACCCTCCCTGTCTTGGACTTTTCTGGACGTCATCATTAACCTGACCCATCTGTCGTCTGGCTAAACTTGGATGCCCATCCTTCTGCCCACTCTTTCTAGCAACACCCGAGTCCTGCCCTGAACCAATAAAAGCCTCTGGGCTTTGCCATTGTGGTGCCAGACATTCGGATTTGTTGCTTACTAAATATTCTCAGTTCACTTTATGCTTTGTTATTATGTAGATAGAGCAATGGTCATTCTCCGAATATTCTGATTTTCCATTTGAAAGCAATTACTATTACATGAAGATGATAAAACTCTAAATTATCTCAACGAATTAGAATATCCATTTTATTAACAATTTTCCATTTTGAAAGGAAAATCAATAAAAACAAGATTAACATCAGGAAGTTTTTCATATAACAAACACTTGTTACGCACCTACTGAACGTAGTGTAAGATACTGTGTAAGGGTCCTGTTGAGAACAAGACAAACATGGTTCTTGTCTTCATGGAGCTTGTCTCAGAGGAGAGTAATTGACTAGAAATGGAACAAACTTGTTAATGGGGCCAATATCCTTTCAGGATCGTCTCTACTTGTTCAGGCCTGACCCTGAGCTCCTGAATGTCCCTCCTGTCAGCCAAGAGGGGCTGAGAGATGCCCCCAGATGATGTTACCAAAGTATGAAAGCAGACAAGCATTTTAGAAAGCTTTTAAACATAGGTTGAAACAAATTCAATCAACCAGAAACCCATTCCCAATTTATTCCAGTTAATTGAGGTGTTAGACATCAGAGGCGCTAAATATACCTTTTTGGAGAATTTCCATCTTTGCAAAAACTCCAGCAGTACATTTCCTCTGAAGCTACTGATAACCCAGTGAGGTTGGCAATACAGGAATTATTGGTCTTATTTTCCAGTTAAGGAGAAACATGGCTTTTGAATATTTCCTGTGTGCAGACCCCTGTTGTACCTGCTGTGGCATTTTAAAAATGAAATTGAGATGAAAATGATTGAAAGAGTGACCTAGATTATGTTGCTGAAATGGAGAAATCTCAGTAACTTCAAGTGCACAGGAAGTATATTGTCCGGAGGGAGTTCCTCCAAGCCGGGGCGGTGACCTCATCCAGCCGCTGAGGGTCAGCTGGCCGGTTGGGCTCATTTTTCATCCCAAGCCATCCGTGTGGGCGACTAAAGAAATTCCTGCAAGATACAGACTGTGGTTGATCCTCATGGTTTGCATTGACTGCTACCGAAGACATTGCCTTTCCGGATGATTCACTGGGGAAATTTAATGTGACATGGGGCAGAGGGGGATGGTCTCTCATGTTTTCACTGGCTCTTCCTGACACGTATCAGCTCCCACACATAAACTGCTAGTTGTCGAGTTTCCCCTCATTCCAAACATGTACAGAAAAAAAGTTTTTTAAACTCTGCTGCAGAAATTTATATCCATCCCTTTAAAATTCCATCTAGTTAGTTTTGGCTCATGCTTCTAGTTTCCTACTCTAAAGCGAGTGGGTTAGAGTAGCGCGTAAAAGCCTTTTACAGTCCTAACTTTCTCCTGTACTGTATTGCAAGGATCCTGCCACATCACGAGCTACTTTGCAAAAGGCCACGTGAGATGCAGATGAGGCCCTGTGGAAGGTTCCTGTGGAAACGGCAATGAGTGAGGACAGCAAAAATCACTGTTCCTCTATGTGCTGTGACGTGTCTGTCTCAGAACAAATGAACGTGTGTGTGGACAGCCAGCCCCGTGCAGACTCCAAAGTGCCATTTGAAATGGGGGCCCGTCCTTGAACGTTGCCTCGTGGCTACGTGACCCCCCTGTCTCTTGTCTTTTGCCATCGACCGCGGTGCCTCTTCTCATCTCTCCCCCTTCACCTGGTGCCCCTCCTGCCGTCACATGTAACCCCCCCATCTATGTCGCCTTCTCTCTTCCTGCTGAGAACCTCGACCCTACGAGTATCTCTCTCTCTTCTGCATCATTTCCATCGGCAACGTACACCCAACCTCTCCTGTCCTCAAACAAACAAACAAAACAAACAACGTCGGCAAGTTCCTTTGACTCCACGGGAGTCCCCTGCTACCCTCACTTCTCAGCTCTGTGCCACGGCCCAGCCTCTCCCTCCATTCCCTCCTTAAGCTGCTATAATCAGAATTCTGTCACCCCCAACCTGGTCTTCTCCAGGTCATCAATGCCTCCATGTTGCCAAATCCATGGCTGACGTTGTCATTATCTTACCTGAACTGCTGGTGGCTTTTAGTGCCCTTGACCTCCTTGAAAACCTTTCTTCTCTCAGCTTCCGTGATTCTACTCTCTCCTGGTTCCCCCCGGAGTGGGAAGCTTCTGCTATTATCTTACCTGAACTGCTGGTGGCTTTTAGTGCCCTTGACCTCCTTGAAAACCTTTCTTCCCTCAGCTTCCGTGATTCTACTCTCTCCTGGTTCCCCCCGGAGTGGGAAGCTTCTGCCCCACTCGTGGCAAAGCCCCCCATCTGGGAGGCAGTCAGGGGTCGAGTGAGAGGATTCCCCTGCTCTTATTTAAAGTGAAAAATATCCCAGAGAAGGGAGGGAACTTATGCATGCAAATACAAATTACAAATGTAACAAGTGCCATGAAGTAAAGGCCTATTTGATATTTACATACTCTGTGCAAACAATTCTAAAACAATGTCACTAGGTTATACTAAAGTGGCAGGGCAGGAGGCATTCTTCTTTAAAATTGTTTGCGTGGGGCTGGCTGGTTAGCTCAGCTGGTTAGAGGGGTTAAAACCCAAGGTCAAGAGTTCTGATCCCCATAACGGCCAGGTGCCAAAATAAAAATAAAAATAAAAATAAAAAATAAACAAATAAAAAAATTGTTCCTGAAGAGGTGGGTCATAAAATGAATCAGCGGTCATCCATTTGAAATGCCAAAGGTCAGCGTTCTGGCTGTGGCTCTGTGCTGCGCTGCTGGGCTGCCTTTGGAAACTGGCTGCAACGTCAGTCCCGCTGCCTGAGCCAGGCAGCCTGTTAGCAATTGCAACGCAACATGACACGATCAATGTCTTCTTAAGGGATTCCACCAATCAGATAATCGCTCAGAGAGCCTGGTAGACAAGTGAGAGCTGTCACAACAAAATGAAAGGATCAAAAATCTAGCGTGAAGCTTAGCGCACTGAACAGGGTAGAAAAAAGCGAGTCCATTTCAACAGGTGTGATAAATTTGTTAAATTTGTGTTAATATCACCTTTAACCATAAAAATATTCTCATTCTTAGTAAAAACACATGCAGAGAGGATATTCTAGAATTCACCCAGTGTTAGGACTGATAGAGATCTACAACACCAATCAGTTATTACATTGATTCATACAGCAGCAAGCCATCATGAAGCCCAGTCCAGAGCAGCAATGGACCAGTTTTTCTATTGCTTATGCACTTAGTAGCTGGAGGATATGAAGGGCTGTGTGCAAGTGCACACTTGCAAATATCTATCTAACCTACGGAATGTTCATGAATATTTTCATGCTCATAATATAAGTTCCTGAAAAAAAGGCAACGATTTCATGAATTCAGCTTAAATATAAGGATGTATATCCATAAACTCATCACCCTATGGAAGTCAGTATTTCAGCTCCCAGAAGCTGAAACATATAAGTTCTGAACAATTTTAAGATCACATAATTTTGCACCGTAGCTTAGAAGAGCATGCTTGCATACAGTCCTGTCTCCTAAACAAATGCAGGTTCCCTTCCTTAAGTCCTCTGTGTTTTGGGTCCAAAGCCTTAGGTAAAGGTTACTGCCTCTGTGGGTGGAGGGTCAAGTTGGCATTTTTATGCTCCAGGTCACAGCTCTGTTCATGGCTATTAAATTCCCAAGTTGCAAGTATGTAAATGAAGGAGTTTTTATATACTGAATATAATCGAACATACCTAGTGAAAATAGAAAGTGAGATAGACAGATTATCAGGAGGCCTAGATTGCTGGATGGACAGATGAATAGATAGATGGATGGATGAATAGATGATGGATGGACAGATAGATAGAAAACTTAAGGTCACCTGTAGGAGGAAAACAAGGTATACTTGCACTTCTGTGAAAGTGACTTGTTTGTGTGTTTGTTTTCTCCCAAGGGAGCTTCCGATTCATGCACGTTAGTAAGTCTCCCTCTCCTGCTGCTGGAAGCCAGAACCACATTGAATGTCATCTCTGGCAGGTGCAGGGATCCAACGGGCTGCATTTTGAGTGCTGCTGACTTTACTCCTAGATCACCTTGTTTTATTCTTTTACTTTCCTCTCTTATACTCAGCTTTGTATTTTATTTAGTCAAGGGTTTACCTTTGTAAGCTGTATTTTTAAAAAGGGAAAGAATTTAGGAGGAAAGGGAAGAAGTGCTGGAAAATAATGGGAGGAAGGGACATGACAGAGAGAGAGTAGCAACTTCCAGCCAGATGCAGGACCTCTCTGAGGTCCCCGTCCTTCTTTTCTGAGGCCTCCATTTTGCAACAGGGGAAACCGAGGCTCACGGAGCACAGGAGCTGTCTAAGGTCAGATGTCTAGTAAGTGGCCGAGTCAGGCTTCCACCCAGGTGTGGCTGACATCAGAGGTCAGGGTAGTGGTTTCTATGCTTTCCAGCCAGATGCAGGACCTCTCTGAGGTCCCCGTCCTTCTTTTCTGAGGCCTCCATTTTGTAACAGGGGAAACCAAGGCTCACGGAGCACAGGAGCTGTCTAAGGTCAGATGTCTAAGGTCAGTGGCTGAGTCAGGCTTCCGCCCAGGTGTGGCTGACATCAGAGGTCAAGGTCGTGGTTTCTATGCCTTTCTCCCTCCCCAGACACGGGGTCCTCTCAGGATCCCTGCTTTGGCAGCGGCCATGTTCTTGGCATCATCTCGCCCCATGGCCTTTGTACACCTTGTCCCATGGTGGCCGTGCCTGGTGGCTATTCCTGGATCTCCTTCCCTCTGCTTACATCTCTTCCTCTCTGCAAATGCTCTTCTGACAAACTATCATCCTTCAAACCTCCCATCGAGAACTGCCTTTTCTGGGAAGTCTTCCCAGGCATTTGGTAGGTTTTCTAGTCTTTGCTGAATTAGTGAATGGGGGGCTAGAATTTGTGGACGTGAGAGCTGCACAGCTGTGTGCTGACAGCCACCTCTCCTGGGCTGGGTTCACCTCACCGTAAAGCTCTGAGATGCATCGAAGCTGAAGCGCTCCTGTCCGAGGGCACGCGGGGAGTCTGAGAAACTGTTTGAATGTCAGGAGACCCTTTGCTGTCACCAACTGGGTGGTCCTAGGTGTTAGGTTTGCGAGGAGACAGGCCCAGTGGACTTGGAGCTCCCTGAGCCTCAGTGCCTTTGCTATGTGGTTGTGGGTGAGGGTCTGGGGCTGGGCCTGGAATGGCTGGAAGGGCTGGCTCTGTGTGGCAGCCACAGGCTGATGATACGCCACTTTTAGTGGCAAAAAAGCCCCATCTCCCCCAAATCCACACAACTCCTGGGCCTAGATAGGTCACCCAGTTACTGTAATTCTCTGCCCGAGGCTTCCCCAGCCCTCTGCCGCTAGCTCTCTGCTGTAGACCAGCCCAGGGCTGCCCCCGCACATGGCGGAAGGGTGAGCAGTGGCTCGAGGCTCTCCCAGACGGTGCAGTCCAGCTCCCACTTGCTGGAGAGCAGGGGAGGCGAGCACGGGCATGGGGGGTGGTGAGCATGGGGCCCGGGAGTCCCTCCCGCCGTCCATCCTGCAGCGCCAGCACAGACCCTGCTGATGGCTGGAGTTGGCAGCAATATTTGCCATCTCAGTATTGGAGGAGAGAAATGTTAAGACTCACAGCTGGGGAATCAGTTTTAATCTCTGCAGAGCACATTTACTGAAAAAAAATCTTACTCGAACATCAGACTAATTATGTAAAGATTATGATGATATAAGGAGACATAGTGGCAGCTACTGTGCAGGGCGGTCATTGAGATGAGGACAGGTCAGGGAGGGAATCAGGGACCGATGTCAGTCAGGGTGAGATGGAGTTTGCTCCGGGAGTGACAAGAGGCCTGTGTCTCCGTCCTCAGGGCAGACTTGCAGGCATGTCCCTGTTCCCTCCAGAGAACGCAAAGGGAAGGCAGGAACGTGGAGGGCGGAGCAGCCCCAGCCCCGTCTACCCAGACAGGGCGCCGTGGCCTCCGGGGACTGTGCCAGCAGGCACGAGAACAGAGGCTTCCAGGCTAATTCCTTTCCCCACTTGGCGGTGAACAACCCAGTATGGAAAAAGAATTCTAACTCCAATTTAGAGTTTTGCAACCAGCCTTTTATAAGCGAAAGGGCAATGCAAAAGTCATAGGAAACTTAGTAGCCCTTCGCCTATCTTCATAGAGAGAAAAACTAATATTTACCTAATCTTTTCAGACATAATACCACGCTGTATTTCCTCAGTGGCTTCATTTACATATTCATTAATTGGAATTTTTTTTGCACATTTGTGATTATTTATTAGCCACATGAGTAAATATTACAGATCAAAGCACCTAATCACACAGAAATTGCATCCAAGGGATTGATGGTTATTTTATTTATTTGTAGCCAAGAGAATGCCTGAGGCAAGCGCTGTGTTGGGAAACCCTCCTTTTTGTTTGAATTGAAGCACACGGGAAAGCAGAGGTGAGAGCGCAGTTTTGGAGCAGGGTACGTGTGAGATACCATTAGTTCTTGTCATTGGGAACATAGACACATTGCAGAACCTCTCTGAGGCTCACATTGTGTATAATATATTGACAATACACATTGCAGAGGGCTTTGGTGGGCTCTAACTAAGAATGCATGTGGAATGNCGGTGCAGGGGAGGCCGCTTGCGCCTCTGGGAGATGTAGTCCACGTGAGGACCCAAGGATTCTGGGAAGTGTAGTTCTCCGCTTTTATCTGCTGAGGCGGGACCCTGGCTGAGTAGGTCACATGCGCAGACACCGGGGGAGGGCTCCCAGTAGCAGAAGGGAGGTTCTCTGAGGGCATTATCTTGCAGCCAAGAGCAGACCCATTTGACCTGCAGTTATTGAACAGAAGGGTACTGAGCACCTGCTGAGTGCCAAGCACTTTTGTAAGTGGTTTAAAATAGGTTAGTGAACAACAAAGATCATTGCCCTGGCGAACGTTTTTCTGGTGTAGGGAGCACACAATAAGCCACGAACATAATTACATAGACTTTTAGAGGATAAGTGTTACGGGAAAAAGCAAAAGAAGAAGTCAATATCCCTTATCAGTAAAGATGTAAATGTCTTTAACAAAATACTAGCAAACTAAACTCAGCAGCATATTAAAAGGATTATATACCATGACCTGTGGGTTTATCACTGAAATGCAAGGGTGCAACATACAATGATCAATGTACTACAACACATTAATAGAATGAATGGGTGTGAGGAAAATTAGAGCAGTTTAGTGAGGAAAATTAGAGTAGTTTAGTCATGTCCCCTCCTCTCAGGTCTGGCTGGGTGTGGTGCAGCACATTCTTTGCAAACAAGTTGTGCAGGAGTAGTGTTAGAGTGCATGTGCTCCTGTGTATCTTTTGGCTTTTTGCTATTTTTGTGCGCTCTTCAGTGTGTGAGGCAGCCTCTGAACTGCTGGTGGGCAGAGCTTGTATCTAAAAATAAAGCCTATTATTTCTTTACCCATGCTCCCAGGACTTTTTTCCTGTTACCTAGCTAGTAGACCTGTGTGTGAAGGGTTTGTGACCTAGTCTGGACAATGGGCTCAAGAGGTCTGTGAGCTCCAGACCCAGCCCTAGCTCTACAATGGGGGCAGTTGGCAGGATTACAGACAGATAAAAGAGCTCAACACAAACAGACATACTTAAGTTTGCAAATCAAATAAGTGTCTGGAAGGAATTCTGCCCAGGCCTGGATGAACCACAGTAACCATGAACCATGTTCCAGGCCAGGAAAAAATCCAACACTTTTTCATGATAAAAACACTTAATAAACTAGAAATAGAAGGGAACTTCCTCAACATGATAAGTACCAAATATGAAAAACCCACAGCTAAAATCATACTCAATGGTTAAAGACTGAAATCTTTTCCACTAAGATCATGAATGAGACAAGAATACTCACTTTTGTCACATCTAGTCAACATATATTACTTGAAGTTCAAGCCAGAGTAATTAGGCAAGAAAAATAAAAGGCATTTGCATTGGAAATGAAGATGGAAAACTATCTGCTTGCAGATTATATGATTTTGTATAGAGAAAGCCCTTAAGATTCCACAAAAAAGTTCCAAATAATAAATGAATTCAGCAAGATTGAAGAATACAAAATCGGTGCACAAAAATCAGTTGCATTTCTATACACTAGCAGTGAACAATCTGAAAGAAAATTAAGAAAACAATTCCATTTACGATAGCATTGAAGAGAATAAAATACTTAGAAATATATTTAATCAAAGAGGTGAAAGACATGTACACTGAAAACCATAAAATATTTGTAAAAAAAAAATTAAAGAGGAGCTAAATAAATGGAAAGCCATCTCATTTTCATGTTGTTTTAATATATTTTAAATGTCAGAAAGCTATCTACAGATGCAATGCAATGCCCAACAAAATTCCAATGGCGGTTTTTGCAAAAATGGAAAAACTCATCTTCAACTTTACTTCAAGGGAATTTCAAGGAACCTCAAATAGAATAATTTAAAAAGAAAACAAAGTTGGAGGATTCACACTTTCTGATTTGAAAACTTAGTATGAAGCTACTTTAATCAAAACAATGTGGTACTGGCCTAAAGCTGGGCATATTGAAAACTTCTAACCTGTGCTATCTGCTTTTATAAACGGGCTTGCTCTAACTTAGCAACAGTGAAGCCATCTTAGAAGCTGTTACAGCAAGACACACCTTGCCCCCCTCCCCCGGGCCAGCTAGACACACAGATGTTCTGCTAGCTTGCAAGAGGTGAAAAATGTAGGTTGCGGTAGAACATAAAACTTTCCACATAAACATGTTTTCTAAGGGACCTCTGGGTAGGGGTCTTATCACACCAGGGTAAGTGGGGCAAAAAGTGTGGTTGCTTGAGGAGGGGTCTCTGAGAGTCGGCCTACTTCTCCTCTACACAGGAAGAGCTCAGAGCTGACAGCCTGTGGTTTTCCTGCTAACACAGGCACAGGCTTGTAACCACAGAGCTATGAGGTACAGAAGTATTTAGCTGATTTTATGTCTCTACATAGCTAAGTCAAACCAGCAGATGGCCAAGTGTTTACCAGTAAAGAAGTCAGAAGGGAAATCACCTAGAAACGGATGGGTGCCAACCAATGAGCTTTAAGGTCACTTAAGTTAGCCAATAAACACTGCTTATGGCTTTGTCTCCTGGCTGCCAGAAAAGTTGCCCCAGAAAAATGTATAAAAAGACAGCCAAAAAGCCTAACAGGGTCTCACCCCAGCTTGCTGGTGAGATCTCAACGCGTTGGAACTAATAAACCTCTTGCTGATTGCATTGCTCGTGGTCTTGTGGTCTCTTCGAGGCGAGTCTTCCTGTTCTATGTGAGATTGGGATTCATCCCAAATCTTACGAGCTGGGCATATAAACCAATGGAATAGAATAGACAGCCTGGAAATAAATCTCCATATATATGGTCAACTGATTTTCTACAAGGGTGCCAAGACCATTCAATGGGGGAAAGGATATTTCAACAAATGGTGCTGAGAAAACTGGATCTCCACATGGAAAAGAATTAAGTTGGACCCTTACATAGTATACAAAGATTATCTCAACATGGATCAAAGACTTAGATTTAAGAGCTAAAACTGGACTCCTAAATGAAAATGTAAGGGAAAATCTGCATGATCTTGGGTTTGACAATGGTGTGTTAAGTATAATGCCAAAAGCACAGACAACAAAGAAAAAAGTTGATAAATTGGAGTTTCTCAAAAGCAAAAACTTTGGTGCACCAATGGACACTATCAAGAGAACAAAAAGATAATCCACAGAATGGGAGAAAATATTTGTAAATCATATGTCTGATAAGGGATTAATATCCAGAATGTATAAAAACTCCTACAACTCAACAGCAACAAAAACAACCTAATTAAAAACATAGGTGAAGGACTTGAGTAAACATGTCTCCAGAGAAGATGCGCTAATGGCCAATAAACACATTAAAAGATGCTGAACATTGTTAGTCATTAGGGAAATGAAATTCAAAACCACAGGGAGATACCACTTCACTCCCATTAGGAAGGCTACTACAAAACAATGGAAAATAACATTTGTTGGTGAGGATATGAAGAACTTGGAGCTGAAAGCACAGGCAACAGCAAAAAAGTAGATCAATTGACGTTTCTCAAAAGCAAAAATTTTTGTGCACCAACACAAAAGACAGAAAAAAGATAATCCACTGGTTGGAATGGAAAATGGTGTAGCCGTTGTGGAAAAAAAGCTGGTCATTCCTCAAAATGTTAAACGTAGACTTACAATATGACCCAGCAATTCCACTTCTAGCCATATACCCCCCAAAATTTAAAATAGTGCTGAAACAGATACTTGTACAACTAATTTTCACAACAGCATTATTCACAATAGCTGAAAGGTGAAAACAACACAAGCAGATGAATTGGTAAACCAAATGGCATGTGCATACAATAGAATATTATTCAGCCACAGAATGAATGAAGTTCTGATACATTGGTACAACATGGATGAACCTTGACAGTATTATGCTGAGTGAAATAAGCCCGATACAAAAGGACAAATATTGTATGATTCTACTCATATGAGGCATCTAGAAGAGGCAAATACATACAGTCAGGAAGTGGAATTAAGGTTACCATGAGCTGGAATAAGGGGAGGAATGGAGAGTTATTGCTTGATGGATGCAGAGTTTCTGCCTGGGGTGATGAAAAAGTTCTGGGAATACATAGTGATGATGGTTGCCCTACCTTGTAAATGTATTTAATGTCACTGATTTGCACACTTAAAAATAGCTAACATGATGAATCGTAGGTTATGCTATTTACCACAATAAAAATAAGAATATTATTTTTAAAGTATTCAGTACAAAATAAGTCTCTTTCCTATTTCTAGTCCCTCAGTTTTCCTTTTGACCCAGCCACTTTTAGCACTTCTCATATATCCTTCTAAACATATCCTATGCATGTACTAACGTATCTATATCTCTTCCATGTCTTTTTACACTAGTGATAGCATACCAAATGCACACAGCATGGCAGCAGCCGAGTGAGCAAGGGGAGAGTGGTAAGAGATGATGTTAGGGAGGTAACAGGGCCAGGCAGGGTCTCTGGATTTTACTGAAGTGATATGAGGAGATATTGGAGAGTAGATTTAAGTTTTCACAGGATAACTCTGGTCAATGCATTGCGAATATACTGTAAGGCAGCAACAGTGGAAGCAAGGAGACCAATTAAGAAGCTATGGCCATGGGGCCAGCCCGGTGGCACACTGCTACAGTGCGCTGCTTGGGAGCGCGGCGGCGCTCCTGCCGAGGGTTCAGATTCCACATACAGACCAGTTCCCGCTCACTGGCTGAGCGAGGCGCGGGCGCGACACCGAGGGTTGCAATCCCGTTGCCGGTCGCGGTCCGGTACAGGCGCGACACTGAGGGTTGCGATCCGTTNTAAACACTGCTTATGGCTTTGTCTCCTGGCTGCCAGAAAAGTTGCCCCAGAAAAATGTATAAAAAGACAGCCAAAAAGCCTAACAGGGTCTCACCCCAGCTTGCTGGTGAGATCTCAACGCGTTGGAACTAATAAACCTCTTGCTGATTGCATTGCTCGTGGTCTTGTGGTCTCTTCGAGGCGAGTCTTCCTGTTCTATGTGAGATTGGGATTCATCCCAAATCTTACGAGCTGGGCATATAAACCAATGGAATAGAATAGACAGCCTGGAAATAAATCTCCATATATATGGTCAACTGATTTTCTACAAGGGTGCCAAGACCATTCAATGGGGGAAAGGATATTTCAACAAATGGTGCTGAGAAAACTGGATCTCCACATGGAAAAGAATTAAGTTGGACCCTTACATAGTATACAAAGATTATCTCAACATGGATCAAAGACTTAGATTTAAGAGCTAAAACTGGACTCCTAAATGAAAATGTAAGGGAAAATCTGCATGATCTTGGGTTTGACAATGGTGTGTTAAGTATAATGCCAAAAGCACAGACAACAAAGAAAAAAGTTGATAAATTGGAGTTTCTCAAAAGCAAAAACTTTGGTGCACCAATGGACACTATCAAGAGAACAAAAAGATAATCCACAGAATGGGAGAAAATATTTGTAAATCATATGTCTGATAAGGGATTAATATCCAGAATGTATAAAAACTCCTACAACTCAACAGCAACAAAAACAACCTAATTAAAAACATAGGTGAAGGACTTGAGTAAACATGTCTCCAGAGAAGATGCGCTAATGGCCAATAAACACATTAAAAGATGCTGAACATTGTTAGTCATTAGGGAAATGAAATTCAAAACCACAGGGAGATACCACTTCACTCCCATTAGGAAGGCTACTACAAAACAATGGAAAATAACATTTGTTGGTGAGGATATGAAGAACTTGGAGCTGAAAGCACAGGCAACAGCAAAAAAGTAGATCAATTGACGTTTCTCAAAAGCAAAAATTTTTGTGCACCAACACAAAAGACAGAAAAAAGATAATCCACTGGTTGGAATGGAAAATGGTGTAGCCGTTGTGGAAAAAAAGCTGGTCATTCCTCAAAATGTTAAACGTAGACTTACAATATGACCCAGCAATTCCACTTCTAGCCATATACCCCCCAAAATTTAAAATAGTGCTGAAACAGATACTTGTACAACTAATTTTCACAACAGCATTATTCACAATAGCTGAAAGGTGAAAACAACACAAGCAGATGAATTGGTAAACCAAATGGCATGTGCATACAATAGAATATTATTCAGCCACAGAATGAATGAAGTTCTGATACATTGGTACAACATGGATGAACCTTGACAGTATTATGCTGAGTGAAATAAGCCCGATACAAAAGGACAAATATTGTATGATTCTACTCATATGAGGCATCTAGAAGAGGCAAATACATACAGTCAGGAAGTGGAATTAAGGTTACCATGAGCTGGAATAAGGGGAGGAATGGAGAGTTATTGCTTGATGGATGTAGAGTTTCTGCCTGGGGTGATGAAAAAGTTCTGGGAATACATAGTGATGATGGTTGCCCTACCTTGTAAATGTATTTAATGTCACTGATTTGCACACTTAAAAATAGCTAACATGATGAATCGTAGGTTATGCTATTTACCACAATAAAAATAAGAATATTATTTTTAAAGTATTCAGTACAAAATAAGTCTCTTTCCTATTTCTAGTCCCTCAGTTTTCCTTTTGACCCAGCCACTTTTAGCACTTCTCATATATCCTTCTAAACATATCCTATGCATGTACTAACGTATCTATATCTCTTCCATGTCTTTTTACACTAGTGATAGCATACCAAATGCACACAGCATGGCAGCAGCCGAGTGAGCAAGGGGAGAGTGGTAAGAGATGATGTTAGGGAGGTAACAGGGCCAGGCAGGGTCTCTGGATTTTACTGAAGTGATATGAGGAGATATTGGAGAGTAGATTTAAGTTTTCACAGGATAACTCTGGTCAATGCATTGCGAATATACTGTAAGGCAGCAACAGTGGAAGCAAGGAGACCAATTAAGAAGCTATGGCCATGGGGCCGGCCCGGTGGCACACTGCTACAGTGCGCTGCTTGGGAGCGCGGCGGCGCTCCTGCTGTAAGGCAGCAACAGTGGAAGCAAGGAGACCAATTAAGAAGCTATGGCCATGGGGCCAGCCCGGTGGCACACTGCTACAGTGCGCTGCTTGGGAGCGCGGCGGCGCTCCTGCCGAGGGTTCAGATTCCACATACAGACCGGTTCCCGCTCACTGGCTGAGCGAGGCGCGGGCGCGACACCGAGGGTTGCAATCCCGTTGCCGGTCGCGGTCCGGTACAGGCGCGACACTGAGGGTTGCGATCCGTTGCCGGACACGAAAAAAAAAAAGAAGCTATGGCCATCACTGAGGCAAGAGACAATGGTAGTGCTGATCAGCAACTGCAAAGATAGAATCAACGTCAGCTGAACTGGGGATAATAGTGAAGGAGCAGGTTTAGTGGGAATATGGATGGAAAAGAAGGAGTTTGGATACTGACTTGTTAAATTTCAGTTGTTTATTAGACACCCAGAGTGGCAGGTGCATATGCTAGTCTGCAGTTAAGGAGAATTATCAGTGTTTGAGATATAAATTTGGGACTGTTGATCTTGATGTATTTAAAGCCGTAAGACTGTAGTGACTGCAGACAGAGTGGAAGGCTCATGGATTGAGACACGAATGTTCCCGTCTTAAGAGGGCTGGGAAAAGAGAAGGAACTAGCAAAGGGGCTGTGAAGGAGAGAAGAAGGAAACAAGAATGTGGTGTCCTCAAAGCCAAGGGAAGAAAATGAATCAAGGAGGCGGACACAGTCAGCTGTGTCAAATGCTACTGGTAGATTGAATACTTGATCACTAGATAATTTATCATTGAATTTAGTAGTGTAGACATCATTGGCAACCTTAACAAGAGTAATTTCCATAGATTATGGGACTGACAGTCTGATCTGAGAGGCTTAATAAAAAATAGGAGGGGAAAATTATAGGTGGTGAGAGAGGACAACGCTTTTAAGAATTTTTCTGCAGATGAGAGTAGGGAGATGGAGCAGTTGCTGGCAGGGGAGGCGGGGAGTCAAAACGTTTTGTGTATGGAGAAACAATAACAGCATGTTTCTGTACTGATGGGAATGATGTGGCAGAGAGTAAAAAGTGATGGCCTATGGGACAAAAGTGTGTTTGATGTCCTTGAATAGGCAAGAGGGGATGAAATATAGCACACGTGTAGAGCAACTGGCTTTAGAAAAGAGTGCAAATAGTCCATCTACAATAACAGGCAGATGCAGATAAATGGATAGATATAGTGTTTGGAATGTCAGCACGTTCTCCTCTGATAGCTTTAAGTATCTTAGTAAGGCAGTTTTAAAAAAATGTCTACAACAAATTAAGTGTTCAATAAACTTGAGCTGTTCTATAAACATTCTAAATGTTCACGCCATTAAATCTACAGTCAGCCCTTCACATACATGTGTTCCACATCTGTGGGTTCTGCATCCAACAGTGAATCAAAAATATTTTAAAATAAATCAATAATAACAATAAAAAATAAAAAAGAATACAAATAAAAACAATGCAGTATAACAACTATTTACATTGTATTAGGTATTATAAGTAATCTGGAGATGATTCAAAGTATACGGGACTTATGCTATGCCATTTTAAATACGGGACTTGAACACACATGGATTTCGGTATCCTCAGGGGTCCTGGAACCAGTCCCCCACAGATACAGAGGGACAACTCTATTCCTTTCCTTCATGCTTTCAGATTTGGTGACATGCTTAAAATGGACTTCCCTGAAGTCTTCCACTTATCTTTTATTCTAGCATTTATTTGGCTTGCTTTCTTCTGCACTTAAATCTTCAATCCATCTAGAATTTTGTTATTCTAGAGTGAGGTGAGGTAAAAATACACTTTTTTTCCCTAAATGGTTAGCCAATTTTGATAAGAATCTTTGTTAAATAATCCGTTCTTCCTTCTATAAATTAGATTTGCCATCTTCATCATATAGTAAATTTTCTTATGTACTTGGGTCTGTTTCATTTTCTTTTCAGTTCTCTCAATTTTCTATTCTTGAAATAGGACCACACTTTTAATTACTATACCTTTATAATGTTCAATAATTTGAAAGGGAAAGACCTTTCTCAATAGGTGTCTTTAACAAAATTTAAGTTGCTTCATCGATTTTTTTTTTCTGCTTATATAAAAATACACGCCTTATAATTTCACATACAGGAAGACAACAAAGAAAATACAAAATCATCTATGACTCCTTCACAAAGAGATACCGATCCTCAAGATTTTGTGTGCATCTTCCAGACATTTTTCCTATGCAGGATAATGCACTCATATATGCACAGTGGCACATTTGACACTTATCTTGCAGATGTTCTTTCTTAAATTTTCATTCATATGTTTACCTCTGTAGCAGACTTTTGCTTATTTTTCCATATGAAAGTCTCATGCAGTCAAATCATTCAATAATTTGTATAATTTCACCCCCTGATGTTGAGTCTAGAACAATGTTCTTCAAGGTCTTTTTAAAAATATTAGTTGATATTTGACTCTGATGCCTTATTGTTTCATTGATTGTATTTAGAATATTTTTGTGCTTTGTTTTCACATGAATATGTATCAATATAACATCATGCATATTCAATAATTTGTATAATTTCACCCCCTGATGTTGAGTCTAGAACAATGTTCTTCAAGGCCTTTTTAAAAATATTAGTTGATATTTGACTCTGATGCCTTATTGTTTCATTGACTGTATTTAGAATATTTTTGTGCTTTGTTTTCACATGAATATGTATCAATATAACATCATGCAAATTTCAAATTCATATGAACTCTCTCCTGATATTAATCTCCCATAACGAAAAATATCCAAGATGAAATATAACACTCTTTTGGAAAAAACAAAGTCTCACAAAAACTAAAAGCCATGAAATCCCCCTTTCTACTTTTTCTCATATTGCTCTACTGTATCGAAAGGGACCTCACTCTGATGTTTAGGAGAACTAAGGGGTCCATCTGTGATGTCACAGCCTCAGGAATGTAGGAACTCATCTGGTTCGTCTCCTGACCCATGATCTCAGTCCAGAGATCAATGTACCCCGCGCAGGGTTATTTTCTTAAAATAACAATGTGACTTAATGTCTGTAAAATGTGGTAAAATAAGTTCTGAGTATTATGGGACACCTGCTAGTTGAATGCTCATTGTTCACTTCCTCCTCCTCCTTTCTAAGAGAATCCCTATTTTACTGGAGTCCTAACCAAAACAACAACAGAAAAAACAGCAGCAGCCGAAGACTTTACATGCACTATCTCTTTCAATCCCCATGTTATGGAACAGGTACTCTTATTATCCCCATTTTTCAAGTGGAGAAACTGAGGCTCAAAGTAAGCTATTTGATGAAGACCACACAGAGAGCAACCGACAAAGGAGACTGTGGCCTCGGTGTGGTGTGAATCCAGAGACTGTGCCCTAGAAGCCTGCGGACGGTGATGCGCAATTCTATGTGTGAAGCTCTTCACGGCTGTTCTGGATTTGGCCATTAGAACATGTAAGCAGACGCTGTCCCCTGCCTGGCCTTCCCCGCTGATGAGCCATGTGATCTTGTGCAGCCCCTTCTCTGCTCTTCCTCATTGTGCATCTGTAAAGCAAAGGTTCACAAGACGACCTCAAAGTCTCAGAAAGTACGGGCTTCACACTTGCGGGATTCCATCATGTCACACCCACCAGACCAGACCTCATACAAGAGTTCCAGAATTACTTCTGTCCACGCTGGTCCAAGCCACCATCATCTCTCTCTCAGGATGCTGCAGACATTGTTTCCATTCTTGCCAGGATACTCACTGTTTCCTTTTCAACAGCTGGCATCATCTTATGTAAACACCAAGTGATCATAACACTTTCCTGCTCAAAACCCTTTAATAGAGGCTCATCACTCACAGACTAAAGTCCAGCCTCCCAGCCTCAGCCAACTGGGCCCTTCTTGACCCGGTTGCCATTTGGTTGTCTAACTGTACCTCCTGCCAGCCACCTGGGACATCAAGCACTTCCTGCTTCAGGGCCTTTGCACTGACTGTGTTTATAGTCTGACATTCTTTCCACCTGGAACTTCATGTGGCTGATGCCCTCTTGTCATTTCTGCCTCCACTCAAATAGCACCTCCTCAGAAAGTCCTTCTCTGTCTGTGCAATTCTAAGTAGTTCTTTCTCTCATAAATCTCATGTGATCCTGCTTTATTGTGTTTGTAGCATGCATCTCTGTGAGGTTATCTTTACCTTGTTCATTGATTCATTTACAGCATGTTTTCCCCATGAAGCTGTGTCTTCCTGAGAATAGAGATGCATCTATCTTGTTCACTGTTGTGTATCCAGAGTCTGGAACAATACCTGGTATACAGTATGTGCTGAATTAATTAGTCAAATGAAAGAATATAATTTCACAAATGTATTGCATGTTGAAATCTACCAGTCTAAAATGCAGACATTGGGTTTGATGAGAAATGCTTTCTTGTGATTAAAGAACTCACCTAAGAAATAAAATCACTTTCTAAGTGAAAGGAGTGGAGTCAAATCACTGTCAATGGGGGTGCGTCCAAGTTCACATGTCAACAGGAATTTCCTCAATTATCACTATGAGGAGGATGGTTGTGTAGCCTCCATATGATCCAGAACCTGTGACCCCTGTAGACCAGAGCAGGCAAACTGGCTCCTGTGAGCCAGACACGGCCTGCAGGAAGAATAAGTCCGAGAGATCTATTATGCAACATGGTGACTATAGTTAATGACAATATATTGTATTCTTGAAAATTCCAAGAGAGTACATTTTAAGTGTTATCATGACAAAAATGCATGTGTTAATTAGCTTGATTTAGCCATTTCACAAAGTATATATTTGAAAACATCATGCTATACTTGATAAATATATACAATTTTATTTGTCAGTTTAAAAAAAACTAAGTGAAACATTAAAGAAAAAGAAAAAATGCCTTTGGGATGTTGATAGGGATTACACTGAATCTGAAGATCACTTTGAGTAATATGGTCATTTTAGTGATATTAAGTCAGCCAATCCATTGGCATGGATGCATTACCATTTATTTGTCTCTTCTTTGATATATTACAGCAAAATTTGTAGTTTTCAGCGTACAAACTTCACCTCCTGCTTAGTTTATTCCTAAATATTTTATATTTTTTGGTGCTATACAAAATTTCTTTTCAAATTGGTCATTAGTGTGTATTCTTGTTATTGCATGGAAATGGAAATGATTTTTGTGGTTTTTTTTATATCCTGAAACTTTGCAAAAATTATTAGTTGTAAGAGGTTTTATGGAATGTTCAGGGATTTCTACATGTAAGATCATGTCATTAGTGAAGAGATAACTTTACTTCTTTTCCAATTTGGAAGATTTATGTTTCTTTTTCTTGTCTAATTGCTCTAGCTATGACTTCTAGTACTACACTGAATAGTGGCAGCAAGAGTGGGCATCTTTCCCTAGTTTCTGATCTTAGAGGAAAAGCTTTCAGTCTTTCATTATTAAATATGATGATAGCTATGGGCTTTCATATATGGCTTGTATTACATAGAGGTAGTTTCTTTGTATTCCTAGTTTGTTGAGTGTTTTTATCATGAATTTAGTCAAATTTTTTGTGTATGAATTAAGATGATTACGTGGTTTTTATGCTTCATTTTGTTAATGTGGTGTGGCTTGATTGTTTTTTGTATGTTGAACCATCCTTGCATTCCAGGTATAAATCGCAGCTGGTCATGGTGTATAAACCTTTTAATGTGCTGTTGAATTCTGTTTGCTAGTGTTTTGTTGAGGATTTGTGCATTAATATTCGCTGGAACATTGGTCTTTAGTTTTCTCATTTCTTTGTCTGGTTTTGTTATCAGAGTAATATTGGCCTCACAGAATAAGTTTGAAAGTGTTCTCTCCTGTTCCATTTTTTGGAAAAGTTTGAGAAGGATTGTGACTACTTCCTTCTTAGATGTTTGGTAGAATTCAGCAGTGAAACCATCAGGTCCTGGGCTTTTCTTCGATGGGAATTTTTTATTACTGATTACTTACTCATTACTAATATGTTTAGATTTTCTGTTTCTTCATGATTCAGTCTTGGTGGGTTGTATATTTCTAGGAATTTATCCATTTCTTCCAGGTTATCCCAATTGTTGACATATAATTGTTCATAGTAGTCTCTTATGATTCTTTGTGCTTTTGTGGTATAAGTTGCAATGTCTTCCCTTTCTTTTATGATACTTACATGAGTATTCTCTCTTTTTTTCTATGTCTAACTAAAGGTTTGTTGATGTTATTTATCTTTTAGAAAAACTAGCTCTTAGTTTGTTAATCTTTTCCATTCTTTTTTCTGATCTCTATTCATTTATTTCTGTTCTGATCTGTATTTCCTTCCTTCTCCTAACTTTGGGCTTACTTTGCCCTTTTTTTCTAGTTACTTGAGGTATAACATTAGTTTATTTGAGATCTTTTTTCTTTTTTTATGTTGACATTTATTGCAATAAACTTCCCTTTCAGAATGGCTTTTGCTGCATCCCATAAATTTTGGTATGAGTGTTTCCATTTTAGTTCATCTCAAGATATTTTTAAATTTCCCTTTTGATTTCTTCTGTGACCAATTGGTTGTTTAGGAGGATGCTGTTTAATTTCTGTGTATTTGTGAATTTTCTGAAATTCCTCCTCTTACTGATGTCTAGTTTCATACCATTATTGTCAGAAAAGATATTTGATATGACTTCAGTCTTAAATTTAAGATTTGTTTTATGGGCTAAAATATGATTAATCCTGAAGAATGTTCCATGTGCACTTGAGAAGAATGTGGATCTGCTGCTGTGAATGGAATGTTCTGTGTATGTTTGATAGGTTCATTTAGTCTAGAGTATAGCTTCAGTTCAATGTTTCTTTATTGATTTTCTGTCTGGATGATCTGTATATTGCTGACATTGGGATATTGCAGTTCCCTACTTCAAATCTATTAATATTTGCTTTATATATTTAGGTGCTCCAATGTTGGGTACATATATATTTACAATTGTTATATCTTCTTGCTGAATTGACTTTATATAATAACTTTCTTGTCTCATGTGACAGTTTTTGACTTAAAGTCTATTTTTTCTGATATAAGTTATAGTTACTTCTGGTCATTTTTGGTTTCCCTTTGCATGAGATATCTTTTTCCATCTCTTCACTTTTAGTCTATGTGTGTCCTTACAGGTGAAGTTAGTCTCTGGTAGGCAGCATATAGTTGGGTCTTACTGTTTTTTTTCATTCAGCCTCTCTATGTCTTTTGATTGGGTAAGTTAATTCATATATATTCAAGGTAATTATTGATAGGTAAGGACTTACTATTGCCATTTTGTTCATTGTTTTCTGGATGTTTTTTATATCCTTTGTTCCTTTTTCCCTCTTGTGATACCTTCCTTTGTGGTTAAGTAATTTTCTCTAATGGAATGCTTTGATTCCTTCCTTTTTGTTTTTTGTGTTTCTACCTTAAGTCTTTGATTTGTGGTTACCATGAGGCTTACAAAAAACATTTTACAGTTATAATAGATTACCAATAGCATATTTTTGCAGAAATATAAAAAAAAATCCTAAAATTTATATGGAATCACAAGGGACCCAGAATAGTCAGAACAATCTTGAAAAAGAAGAACGAAGTTGTGGGCCTTACACTTCCTGATTTTCAAACAATTGTAAAATAACACTAATTAATACAGTGTGGTACTGGCATAAACACACATATATAGACCAATAAAACAGATTAGGGAGCTCAGAAATAAACCTTTGCAAATACAGCCAAATTATTTTCAACAAGGGTGCCAAGACTATGCAATGGGGAAAGAATAGTCTCTTTAGAAAATGTTGGGGAAACTGAATATCCACATGCAAAAGAGAAAGCTTATCTTACACCCTTTATAAAAATTAACTCAAAATGGATTAAAGATCTAAATGTGAGATCTAAGACTTTTATAAAACTACTCAAATAAAACACAGGGGAAAACTTCAGGATAATGGAGCTGGAAATGATTTCTCAAATATGACACCAGAAGCACAGATAACAAAAGCAAAAATAGACAAATGGGACTATCAAACTTAAAACACTTCTGTGCATCAGAGGAAACAATTAACAGAGTGAGAAGGCAACCTACAGAGTAGGAGAAAATATTTGCAAATCATGTACCTGATGAGGGTTTAAATCCAGAATTTATAAGCAACTTCTACAACTCAAAAACAACAAAAATCAAAAAATGGCCAAGAGACTTGAATAGACAATTCTCCAAAGAAGATATACAAATGGGCAACGAACATATAAAAAAAATGTTCAACATCACTAACCATATTAGAAATATAAATGAAAACCACATTAATATGCTACTATCAAAAGAACAGAAACTAGCAAGTGTTTGTGAGAATGCAGAGTAATTGGAATCTTGTGCACTGTTGGTGAGAATGTAAATTGGCACAACCTATAGAAAACTGCACAGGGGTTTCTCAAAAAACTACATATAGAACTACCTTATGATCCAACAATCCCACTGCTGGGTATATACATCCAAAGAAAATAAAATCAGTATCTTGAAGAGATATCTACACTCCCATGCTTATTGCAGCATTTTTCACAATGGTCAATATATGGAAATGTCCATTTATGGATGAATAGGTAAAGGAAATGTGGCATACACACACACACACACACACACACACACACACACACATTGGAATATTATTCAGCCTTAAAAGACAAAGAAATTCTGACATTTGCAACAACATGGATGAACCCAGAAGACATTATGCTAAGTGAAATAAACCAGACAGAGAAATACAACTACTACATAATCTCACTTACATGTGAAGTCTGAAATAGTCAAACTCATAGCAACAGAGAATAGAGTGGTGGTTGTCATGTGTGTTAAATTCCCGTCTTCCCATATCAGCAATAGCACAACCGTCCACCTGGATGCTCAAGGAATCATGCTCTTTTCTTCACGTCCCACACCCATTTCATCAACATGTCCTGCAGAGTTTCTCCCCACGGCTGGTCACCTGGTCTAATTCACGGTTATCTCTCCTCTAGATTACCACAAGGTTCTCGTAACTGGTTTGCCTACTGGAACACAGCAGCCCAAGGGATGTTTTAAAAATATAGATTAGGGCCGGCCCGGTGGCGCACAGCGATAGTGCGCCGCTTGGGAAGCGCGGTGGCGCTCCCGCCAAGGGTTCGGATCCCACATACAGACCGGTTCCCGCTCACTGGCTGAGCGAGGCGCGGGAGCAACACCGAGGGTTGCGATCCCGTTGCCGGTCCCGGTCCGGTACGGGGGCGACACTGAGGGTTGCGATCCATTGCCGGACATGGAAAAAGAAAAAAAAAAAATATATATAGATTAGATTTCTCACCATCCTGCTTAATTCCCTTCAACATAATTTTTGAAACTGCGTCATAGGGCAAAAAAAAATTAAAAGAAACTGGGTCATAGTGGTTCATTGTTCCAAAATTTATTTTTGTATATGTTGAAAAAATTCATAATAAAAATTAAGTACCATAAAAACTTTTTTTTTTTTGCACAAATTAGATGTTTGACTCTCTTCTCTTTGTACTTAAGTGAAAGCCAAAATCCCTACTATTGTTTAAATCATGTGGTCCTTGACTTCCTTTTTTTTTATTTCTTGGGTTTATTTATTTATTTTTTTTTGCTTTTTCACTCCTTTTCCAGTATCATCTCCAGTATGTTCACTGTCTTTCTACTCCATTCTGCTTCTCAGTTTAAAAACATCCTAATGTCTTGCTGTGTCTTAGGAAAATCTTTCCTCATAACTGATTACCAATCTAGGAAAAAATATAGACTACTTCTTACCTTTATTAGAATTCCAAACAAACTAACAATAATTTAAATTTTATACATATATACAAGATCAAAGTGAAATCACAAAAATTGAGGAAAAACCTTGAAAATATTTTTATAATCTTGGATTGAAGAATACCTTTTTAAAAAGTAAGACATAAAATTCAAAAGCCAATAATGATTTTAAAAATAGTATCTATGATTTATTTTTTAACAGCAAGCCCAGCCCAAACAAAACACATGTACAGGCCACATTCAGGACACTTTCTCCATCTGTGACATCTAAACGAGTTTTGCTGATCTTTACGGAAACATATTCAAAACTTAACTATCTTTAAATGTCTTACACTGAAAGTGTCTAACATCTAACAGCTATGC
>NW_007729941.1:9152-15530 GCF_000696425.1 Galeopterus variegatus | reverse complement strand
TCAAAACTTAACTATCTTTAAATGTCTTACACTGAAAGTGTCTAACATCTAACAGCTATGCATGAGAAATCAATACTACTTCAAAAGACTTTAAAGTTGTCTGTATAGTCAAATACTTTTCGAAGTATTTGCAGAGTACTCTGAGTCTTCAGAAAAGAAAGTGAAGGCTAGGGTTGCATGAAATACAGCAATTGAAGGTTCTGGGTCCTGCTACAGGACTCACTTTCCTATCCATTCATCTCTTCACCCAGTAAATATTTACTGAGCCCCTACTATGTGCCACACAATGGTCACCCAATCTAGTCCTGTGGCAGGTATACAGCAAGGACTGATTATCTTCTCAACCACTCTCAGGGCTCAGGGTGTCTAATCGAGATTTATGTTATGAATCTGGCTACCAAGCTGATTAGGATTTACAGGAGGAGGGAAGGGAATTTGTTACATGTTCCATGATCCACATCACCTAGCATAGTGCAGGAAATCATGGGAAGGTTGTTCAAAGAACACTTATTTAGATGTTATATAGCTATGTAGGCTGGCCAAATGCACCATATGTTTTGCTGAGGTGGTTTGACAGCTTGATTTAGGTTAGATTTCCTTGCATCCAAAGAATTTAACATCTACATGCAGGAAAAAGAACGACCTGAAATTACAGGTAGTATAGTGATCCATGGATGTCTCTTAGGTTGCTGGTCTTAATCTGTTTTTTTAATTCCTGCAATATTGTGGAACTTTTCAAACTTTTTAATGTCATCTACCCCCACTGGATTGTAGGATCTTAAAGAATAGCAATAATAGCTAACATGCCTCTTTTTCTCCCCTAATGCTGAGTCTAGTGGTTGCTCACGATTGGTGTCAGTAAATGTGAGCGGGGTGATGGCTTCTGTAACAACTGAAAATTGTTGTGGTATTTCTGGTACCAGCTTTTCTACTCCCATCTTTAAATGATGAGTTCATTCTAAACGTATTCTTCAGCTGTATCTGACCCTGACATTTTCCTATTGATAGTATCACAATTATCTTTTTATATTATGTTTTAGCATTTCTATGCCCATGAATGGAAAAGAATCCTATAGATTAAATGAAGCTTAAAGAATGTCAACTCCAATATGTGGATTCTGATTCAAATAGGCAAGATGTAAAAACAAAACAATTTATGAGTCAGTTGAAGATTTGATCATTGACTGGATAATTGAAGAAATGAAGGGCTTCTTGTCATTTTCTTAGGTGTGATATAATATTGTGGCTCTGTGTCTTCTTTAAAAGAATCCTTATTCTTTCTTTCTTTATTTTTTTTATAAAGATGACCGGTAAGGGGATCTTAACCCTTGACTTGGTGTTGTCAGCACCACGCTCAGCCAGTGAGCTAACCGGCCATCCCTATATAGGATCCGAACCCGTGGCCTTGGCGTTATCAGCACCGCACTCTCCCAAGTGAGCCACGGGCTGGCCTAAAAGAATCCTTATTCTTTAAAATAAGTATTGGAGTACTTTTAAAAATCAAGTGGAGAAAACACTGATAGTCTCAACTGTATAAAAATAAGATACATATATATAATAAAAACCACCCATAAGTAAAGTTTAAAGACAAATGTCAGACTGAGAAATAGTATTTTCAATTTATCTTGCAAAAAAATGGCTAATCTCACAAATATCAAATAATTCTAAAAAATTAAGATGTAAAAAACCAAGAACCTAGTAGAAAAATAGGCAAAGACTTGATCAAAAAGATAACAAGTACAAATGACCCTCCAAAATCGACAAGAATATAAATACAAATTAACACCACATGGAAGAAGATTCCGGGAATACGGCAGCAGTGGCGTAGCTTTCAAATTGCTCTAAATTCCCACATAAACACAGGCACAGCAAGTTGAAAGCAAAACCAAGCAGCCATGAGCACCATTACCAATAAAACTAGGTGACAACCCCCAAAATACAAGTGGGTGGGCACAAATCGCTAACAGCCACAAGACCTTTGTAGTATCATCAGGGTCCGTGCAGGAGATATCAGAGGGAGACAATGGAGTGCCTGGGGGACCCAAGAACAGGAGAAGAGGAGAAGAGATGACCCCCAAATGACCACAAGGTAGTCACTGGAAAGTACCACACCACAGAACAATTTGGGAGGAGTTTTGCTCATTCTAGTAGTGGGTGAGGGCAAGAGTCCACAGAAAGGACTGAAGGGACTAAAGCAGTCCAGAGCCTGTGAATTCCAGGAAATGAGCCACCAGGGTGGAAAAGAGATACAGATATTGTATAGATACCTGACTTTGGATTGGAAGCAGTTAACATTAACCTATGACATATTCTATCATGTATGTATATGTGCTTGCATATAGAAACAGACTCACACACACAGAGGCCCACGCAACATTCAAAAACAAAAACCCCGTAGGAGTGAATAGTCTTAGTGTCTATTCTTCATCTGTGCTGCTCCCATCCTATTACAAGCCTTGCCTTCGATGACACAAGACTCTCCTAATTTTCCTCCTCTCTTACAGCGACAACTGTCTTCCCTGTGGACTCATTTTCCTTTTCCTGGTCATAAAATGCTAGAATTCCCCAAGGCTAAGTCCTACACACTTGTTCCACTTCTGAAGTCTGAACCCTCTCCCTAGGGACCTCTACCTCAACTATTGTTTCAATTACCTTACATTCCCCAGCATCCCCCAAATTTGCTTCTGGGTTCTAGTATTCCAAACCCAACAGGGTATCTGATACCTCTACTTGGATAAATTGGCCAACCAAAGACAGCTCAATTGAATTCGTTTGAAATCAAATTTACACTTCTGTTCTGGGTAAAATAGACTAAACATACACTTCTCTATTCTTTCCACTAAACACAACTAATTAATTTATTTATTTTTAGATTACAAAAGTTGTTTGTCAGATTATTTCATTGGTTAGTGAAACACACTGATTGGCTAAGAGACCGTCTAAGACAAAGATCTGACCATGTTACTCCTCACACCTCCCCCAAATGCTGATAAACACCTAGTCTTCCTTTTTAGGCTAGAACTGTTTTATTGCAGAAAAATATAAGCTTCAGGACACTTTCAGCTCCACGTCTAGCAGGAGCCTCCACTCAGAGCACCCATACTCAGCCTCATCTCCCACTTCAGCTCCTTTTCAGGGCTTCTGCTTTCCTGTGAATGGCAACTCTGTCCAGGCTGCTTGCAAAGCAGAAAGACAAAAAATTCCTGAATTCTTTTTCTCCCTCATTGACAGCATCTACTCAAACAGGAAATCTTGAAATCCTATTTCCATATTGTCAACATTAAAAAGTAGAAAATTCAGGGCTGGATGGTTAGCTCCATTGGTTACAGTGTGGCGCTGATAACAAAGTCCAGGGTTTGATCCCTATACCTGCCAGCTGCTAAAAAAAAAATTAAAAAGAAAATTCAACAGGTAAGAGATAATGTGTTTACTTAGCAATAGGAGATTGAACTTGGGTAACACTCAAAGACCATACCTCTCAAGATGGGTAAGATTGGTACAGCATCACAAATATTAGCTTAGCATAAGGGCAGCCATGTTAGAGCTGAATGCTGAGAAAAGAACTCTGCTTGAATGTTGAACAATCACTGCAGTTTGTAGGAGTAGTAGAGCAAGGCCATAGCTCAGCAACTTGCAAAACTGTCTCCTTTGAGGTTGCAGGTGCCCTGGGAAGGAGATAAAACCAGAGCCAAGGAGTCTGACTCCAGGCTTCACAGGACGAAGATTAAGACATGCTGATCTGCACATAGTCACCAACCCTATCCCTGTTGTATCTTTCAACACATTTCTGCCTTTGTCCTTTTTTCTCATATAAACCCCCTGAAATCCTAAAGCAGAGAAACAGTTCTAGTCTGTCTCCCCAGATGTCTGATAATAAACTTCCTGCCTTGCACCGACATTTGGGAGTGATGAATCTTTTGTTTCCGATCCAAGAGCAGAGAGACGTGGACATCAGTAACAAGGGGACTTAACATTTATAAGAAGACAAGATAAGCCAATTAATCACTTAGGGACAGCAAAAACTTCCACAGGGCGGCTTCCTCCTTAGGCTGTCTAGACACATCCGGATACAGCTCTTGGTGTTATCAGTCAGGGACAGCATAGGAGGGAAACAGCAAAGGCAGGCAGAACTTAAATTTTTCTAAGTACAGGACAATTTTTAACCTTCAATTTTCACCACAGGTGTTGGGGGGGGCTTTCAAACAACAACACTTTTCAAACGGTAAAAATGGCATAAGCTCAATCAATCTACCTCGTCACAAGTTCTCACACAACTTGTGTCCTCCACGGGAAAGCAATAGTGCACAGGGGGCTGCGGTCCTACCTATTTGCCTCATTTTAGTCACGGTGAAATGTGTATATTTTATCTTTGTCCCTTTTCTGCTCCTAAAACCCTTGGAATCTCAGGATATATAAGGGTGCCTTTTGTATGCTAATGAGATGACTGATGGCTGGAGATGCCTGGATAGCTTCAGGAGGGGGGCTGGTCACCAGAAGGACCCTGGCATGAATAGAAGGTTTGAACTTTCAGCCCTTTCCCCCAGTCTCCATGGAGATGGACAGGGTGAAAGTTAAGACGATCACTAGCAGCCGGTGACTTAATCAGCCACACCTATGTAATGAAGCTTGCATTAAAAACCCCAAAGGACTGGGTTTGGAGAGCTTCTGTTTAGCTAGATACATGGGGGTTCCTGGAGAGTGGTATCTCTGGAGAGGAAGCTCTAAGGCCCTTCTCCCACACCTCTCCTTGTGCGTCTCTTCCATCTGGCTGTCCCTCTGTACTCTGTGACATCCTTTATAATAAATAGGTGCACATAAGCAAAGTGTTTCCCTGAATTCTGTGAGTAGCTCCAGCAAATTAATTAAACCCGAGGAGGGGGTTGTAGAACCACTGATTTGTAGCTAGTTGGTCAGAAGAATACAAGGGTACTTCAAAAAGTCTGTGGAAAAAAATGAAATTAAAAGATAATGCTAATCTTTCCATGAACTTCTTGAAGATCACTTGTAGGTGCTAACCTACTACCTGAGACTGGCATCTGAAGTACATCAGTCTTGTGGGACTAAGCCATCATCCTGTAGAATCTGACACTATACCCAGGTAGATGGTGTCAGGATTGAATGAATTATAGGACAGTCAGCTGGTATCCACTGCAGAACTGGTTGGTGGCGGGAAAATCCTGAAACGTGTGGTGACCAGAGGTCAGGGAAGCATGCTGTGCTGACTGCTGAGTGAGAGAACAGGAAAAACACTTTGGTTACTTTGTTCTTTCCTGCCTCTCTCAGAGTTAAAAAAGTGAAAATAAGGAGGCTTGTGCATGTATGTGAAGGACAACACAAGTTGTTCAAGAGGAAAAGTTGTGAAAGTAGGATTATAGAGAAGAAAAGTAGTGTCAACAAACTTGTGCCCAAAACTGTGCAGAAACAGGTCTATAGGATTACGTTTTTATGTATTGCATATAAAAATGCACAAGTAATATAATAAATATAATAATTTATATTATATTACATATGTTTAAATTATTATCCAGAAAACGACTACTGAAGGAACATCTGCTGCAACTTAAAAGGAGAGAATTGAGGCTTGGAGCATTAAATAAGAGGAATGAAAGAGGAGGGGAGAAAGAACCTCAGATCTCTGGTTGGCTACCTAGTTACCTGTGGTATAAAACTGCACCTGTGCCACAACTTACCAAAGGTCAAAGTTACAAATGGAATTCAGAGATGATGGTGGGACCCAACTGTTACCAACAGGTCAGGCTCGGCTTGCCCTCTCGCCTTAAACAAATGACCTGAAAGTCCAAAAGCTGATGCAAGGATTGGAAGGTTTATTCAGATTACCGATACTCAACTAAATGTCTAAACAAGCAAACAAACAAAGAGAAAAGAGGAGCAGTGGGGTCCAGTTTAGCCTAGTCCTAATCAGCAGGGGCAACCTATTCCATTAACAGCAATTGATGAAAGCAGTTCTCCCCACCGTTTTCAGCATAAAAAAAAAGTATCAACTAGATTTAAATCAGAAAAACAAAGCATAGCCAGGAGCATACAGGAGTGGATACAATCCAACCAAACAGAAGAGGGCTCAGAAAGTCAGAGAAAGGTAAAGAGAATAAAGCATTGCCTTGCCAGAATTTAGGCCAAGGACTCCAGGAGAGATCCACCAGCAGCAGAGACATGGGAGCAAAATAGTCCCAGTGGCCACTTGCCTCTTGCAGCTGGAGTCCTCTCCGGTGCCCAAAGCTTTCCAATTTTTGCCAGTGATTAAATTAGGCTGTCAGATTCCAAAGTCATAGAAATGAACAATGTACCCAACAGTTGTGGAAGTAGAAATAACCCCCAACCTTTTTGGTAAACAATACCAGATACTTAGGACCTTCCATT
>NW_007729941.1:7190-8226 GCF_000696425.1 Galeopterus variegatus | reverse complement strand
GTGCATCGATCTCTGTGCCTCCTGGTCTTTGCGAGATGAGCCTTCCCATCAGTTAAGATTCGTGCTTTCGGCCCGGTCTTACATGGAGAGGAAGAGCATGTTTGTGTTGATGCAGGACCCACAGCTCACTGTGGAAGAATCACACATGCTATATATGACCCAGCCACACAGGAGGTTCTTCCAGAAAGAACAGCCAGCAGGATAGGTAGGATAAAAGCCACTGTATGGTCTATTTACCCTGAGAAGGACTGTACTGTCTCCCTCTATAAATGCCACGTGGAATACCTCAGATGAAGCAATCAATATGCTTTGTATGCAAGCCGTGTGGGACCAGCTTTGTAATGAGGGGAATATTCACCCACTGCAGATGTCCAATGTCCAGGTTACGGTAAATGTTACCCCTTTAATGTGAATGCCCCAAATAAACTTACTGCTGCAAAACCAAGCAACAGTCCGAGAAGCCTTATCAAGTTTGATGTGTCAGCTTCCCCTCATGAGGGTAATAANAGAAGGACTGTACTGTCTCCCTCTATAAATGCCACGTGGAATACCTCAGATGAAGCAATCATTATGCTTTGTATGCAAGCCGTGTGGGACTGGCTTTGTAATGAGGGGAATATTCACCCACTGCATATGTCCAATGTCCAGGTTACGGTAAATGTTACCCCTTTAATGTGAATGCCCCAAATAAACTTACTGCTGCAAAACCAGGCAACAGTCCGAGAAGCCTTATCAAGTTTGATGTGTCAGCTTCCCCTCATGAGGGTAATAANGCAACAGTCCGAGAAGCCTTATCAAGTTTGATGTGTCAGCTTCCCCTCATGAGGGTAATAAAAACATCAGGGGAAGGCAGAGGGGAGAGTGAAAGGCTCCTCCCAAAAAGGTGGAAATTTGTAAACGGTTAGAAGAAATAAGGTGAATAAAGCAAACACCGGTAGGAGTGAAACTAAGTGGAAAGAGAAAGGGAAGAGTCCCAAGACTCTAGCTGCAAGAGGCAAGTGGCCACTGGGACTATTTTGCTCCCATGTCTCTGCTG
>NW_007729941.1:1846-6047 GCF_000696425.1 Galeopterus variegatus | reverse complement strand
CTTGCATCAACTTTTGGACTTCTCAGGTCATTTTGTTTAATGCGAGAGGGCAAGCTGAGCCTGACCTGTCGGTAACATAACCTTCCCCCTGCCTTTCTGTCTCGGAGCTGGCCATAAAGAAATTCTCTGACCTACTTTGTCTGATTGTAAGTCATAAGACCCCATTCCAGAAAGGGTCCTGCTGCATACCCTGGAAGAATGAATGCTGGAGACAGGCCAAGAATCTGAACAGACAGGCCTTGCTGGGTTTCCCCACTCAGTCTACGGGCGTTAGATCATACTTTTCTTGTCCAATCACATTTCTAAGTGGCTGTGCCTGCCTCATAGAACCTAAGCCTAAAAATGGCCAGTTTTCCATATATCTTTGGGTCTTCATACTGAAGGCTCCTGCATCACGTAAAACTATGATACAATAAAATTTGCTATTCCTCTTCTTCATATTAATCTGTGTTTATCAAATGACTTTTCAGAGAAACTGCAGGGGGTAGAAGGGGATATGTCCCCTTGCCCCTACCACACCAAGGGCCTGGGGTGAGGAAGGGGGTGGGGACAAGACTCTGCCCTTTCTGAGGCAGAACTGCAGGAACTTAGAAGGGGATAGAGATGTGGGGAGGGTCAGGGGACTTCCCCTCCCTCCTTTGTGTGCACTGATGGGTGTTCCTGAGACCGCAGCCCACATCCCACCCCCTCTGCTTGCCATCTCTTGAAGGAATCCAGGAAATTTCACCCCAAAAGATGGCAGATCTGCTAATTATTTTAGGCAGAAGGCCCCTGAAGTTCAGCAGATGTTGGAAGACACTTTGCTCTGCTATCTCCTTGTCTACCTTAAGACTGGACCTGCCGAAGAACACAACGGCCTTCCATCCCCTTTCTGCGCTGTCAGTATCTATGCAGAAAAGTCTGAGGAATCCAATCACACCTGGATGGACTTTTTCACAAGGTAATGTCTGCCTCTCAGGCTCATTCAAATTTCAAAAAGAATCATTTATAAACCGTTGTCTGGTCTTGGGGTAGGAGCCACTCCCCTCTCCTCAATGAAGAAGGTATTTGTGTCAAGCATCTGGCCCTTCTTTGAATTTTCTCAATTTTTTGTATGGCTCCCCTGCACTTATGCACATTAATAAATTTGTGGTGCTTTTTCTTGTTAATCTGTCTATTGTCGTAAGGGTGGCAGCCAGCCGTGACCCTTAAGATGGGGAGAAAAGAGATCACTCCTTTTCTGCCCCTGCACTCTCTAGGTCCTGTGCCTAGAGCGTGATTCTCATTTACCGTCTCAGGGCGACCCAGCCTCCCTCCTCGGACTGAGCATGTCAGCTTCTTCCATCAGCCCTCTCCTTCAGACCCAGCAGTGCTGCTCCCCAGTCCTGCCACACCCCATTTCCACTGCTCTTTTCCTGCAACATTATGTGCTCAGTGTTGGCCAAAAATACTGCACGGGGTGGGAGGGAAGGCATAGAGTGCTCAGCAAGTCCCGTTTAAATAGCAAGGATGTATTCTAAGGCCAGGCTGTCATACATTATGTCCCTATGACTCACCCAAGGAAGTTAGACTGAGAAAGAAAGTACCTAGCTCAGAACAATTGAAGGAATGCAAGGTTTGCTAAATTTAACAGGCACAGAGAGCAGTATAGGGCTTCAGTCATGTCCCCCCCACCACCCTTATTTAGGATCATTGCTGAAAAAAAAAAAACAGTCTAGTAGCAGTTTCTAGACTAGGCGATGCCACTGTGGGTATAGATTACCCAAATGTTACCAATAATTGTACAATGTGACCCTCTCTTTTTTGGCAGCTGGTTGGTACAGGGATCTGAACTCTTAACCCTGGTGCTACAAGGCTGTGCTCTAGCCAACTGAGCTAACCGGCCAGCCCTCCCTACCCTGTCCACTTTTCTTTTTGTTGTAATATTCCTGGAATTTATGACACAAAGAGCAATATAGCAATAAATATAGCAAAAAGGCAATCAGTAGCATATGTTATTTGAGTAAACCAATGTAAATTTTTTAGCAAATAACTTTGAAACTGCCCCTGAATTTCTCACTTTCTCCCTCTAAAAATCTGTTTACAACAGATTTAAGGCAACTTGGGTTTTTGTTTCCTGGGTGGCAATCCCAAAATCTGGCCCAAATAAAACTCTGTTTTATATTTTTGCTTCGGTTTCTTCTCTTAGATTTACAAGACTAATCTGCCAATCCCTCACAGAGAGACATTTCATGACTCACTTTCCTCCACATGTAAAAACTCCAATCTAATAGATCTGCAACATAGCCAGCACCATCTTAGACAAGCCCAAGTACAAAATGGTGCCACCCACCTCCTCCCCTCCCCCGTTCTCTTTTACAAGAAGCCATGTGGTGTTTCCACATGCGCAGAACTCTCCATTCCCATGACCTAACTCAATCCACACCCTGGAATTACATCACCCAGCTCTTGGCACCTACATACCTATATAAAGCTCTACCACCCCCACACCTAGTGCTGTCCCCCATTTTCAGGGCAGCCCCGGGCTGTCCTCCATTTTGAGCATAGCCCAGCAGATTTCTTTCTTAAATAAAGCTTGAACGGTACCCGGCATCTCAGCTCACTTACTTTCAGTCACGTCAATTTGGAAGTTGTTCTTAAGCTCAATTTGGATCACCATTCCATTAGTGTGGTTCAGTCACATGAGCAGTATCACATGTCAGTTGTAACTGTGATGGTCATACTTGGATTTCTGTCTTCATAGCACATGGGCAGGGGTGACAATCCGCAGCAGGTGAGGCTGCCACTGCAGCTGCAGCTTCCCTCAGGTGGAATGGTGGTGCGCACAAAGCTAGAGAGCATTATTGTACCCAAGGTCTCAAGTGTCCCCTCTCCAGGTGCCAGGGTTGCTGCTTACTCTCCCCCAGCACAGAATCAGTGTGTCCCATCCAGTACCTATAACTTTATTTCCAGTCACACCAAGACCTTTCATCCACAAGGGAAAAGGTGAGATCCTGTATTTTCAAAATGGGTGTCTGTTATCCATATAAACCCTTTGTCTTGATCATTAACCTGGAAGAGGCCAAGAGGAGATGATCTCTCTTCTGGGGATGGCTGTATTTGCTGACCAGACTGCTCTAGTGAGGGGCGTGGACCAGGAGGAGTAAGGACTGTAGAGTTGGTGATGCCTGGGGAATATCCATCAAATACTTGAACTCATGGCCATTGTTGGGTAGTCTTTGTGACAAAAAGCACACTTATTATCAGACTGTAGATTGTTTCACTAATATTGTGGTACTGTTTATTTTCAAGGGCCATAATAGTATGGACAGAGTCAGCTTATTGACTGGAATGGCAACAAATAACATGAAAAATGTGTCACCAGTAGTGTGCCCTCAATAGTCACCCCAGGAGGAGGTTAATGGTCTGAAATGGTCAATCTATTAGAAGTGGGCAGGGTCAATATCCATACAATGGTGAAAGTCACAAGTCTGGCATATTGTGGGGAGAATCTGTAAACTTTGGCCAGTCTGTAATGTGAACGTATGGAATATGATCCTTGCATGTTAATTTCTCTTTTCCCAATTATCACGTACATTGGGAAGGTATTTTGCTAATCAGCTCTCAAAACCCCACTCCCTCTGTGCTTCTGGCTCTCTGATCTTGTTTCCATTTTTTAAAACTACCCTACTCCTCCTTCAAGTGTCTTTGCACATGCTGTTCCAGAATATCATCTCCTCAAGAGGCTTTCCCAGACCTCCCAACCTACAGTGTATCCCCAGGTTGTTCTCTGTATCCTGTGATTGTTTACTTCATTTGCAACGATAATTTTTGTCATTATGTTTACTGTGTTGCTCACCATGTTACTGACAGGTCAGGCTCAGCTTGCCCTCTCGCATTAAACAAATGACCAGAAAGTCCAAAAGTTGATGCAAGGATTGGAAGGTTTATTCAGATTACCAGTACTCAACTAAATGTTTAACCAAGCAAACAAACAAAGAAAGGAGCAGTGGGGTCTCGATTATCCTAGTCCCACTCAGCAGGGCCAACCTATTCCATTAACAGTATTTCATAAAAGCAGTTCTCCCCACTGTTTTCAGCATAAAGAAGAAAAGTATCAACTAGATTTAAATCAGAAAAACAAAGCATAGCCGGGAGCCCTCCAGGGTGCACCTATAAAGAAGTGGATACAATCCAACCAAACAGAAGAGGGCTCAGAAAGTCA
Source organism: Galeopterus variegatus (assembly GCF_000696425.1). Classification (NCBI taxonomy): domain Eukaryota; kingdom Metazoa; phylum Chordata; class Mammalia; order Dermoptera; family Cynocephalidae; genus Galeopterus; species Galeopterus variegatus. The sequence goes on along the minus strand of NW_007729941.1, from coordinate 1,864 downwards.
GAGAAAGGTAAAGAGAAT
>NW_007729941.1:0-244 GCF_000696425.1 Galeopterus variegatus | reverse complement strand
AGGTCACTTGCAAATTAACTTGCATAGCCAGGAGCAAGCAGTTTCTGGCAGAAGCAGATTACGAGGCAACGGCCACACAAAGAGGGGAGTGGGGCTGCTCGCTCCCAACATATTCCCCCTTTCTGATTTTATAAAATTTGACATAGCCCTGGTACACAAGAGCTGTGTCTGGCTTAGGTTGTAGTGTCCTGCTCTTTAACAGCTTACCCGTCATTGAGATCATCCATAGCAAGATGGATGCCCC
>NW_007729940.1:189498-215202 GCF_000696425.1 Galeopterus variegatus | reverse complement strand
TTGGTCAGTCATATTATAATATGTGGGCATTTGAGGGAAACAGTGCCCTGGATTTGAGAGCTGGAGATAAAGAAACCCAGATCTGGGCTGGATGGTTAGCTTAGTTGGTTAGAGTGTGCTGTTGTAACACTAAGATCAAAGGTTTGGATCCCCACAGTGGCCAGACACCAAAAAAATGGACAAGTAAAAAACCCACAAAACATGCCCTGCCCCCCGGCCCCTGATTCATCCTTGTGGCAAAAATTCCTAGTTGTTTCTGAATATCCACTCTCCCCTTTCATTTAATAATGAACTCTCTTAAGCTGGACCCAGAGCTACCTAGAATAAAGCTTTTTTTGCAGTGCGTTGTGTCTGTATATCCAAGTTCTGGCAATGGAATATAAGCGGAGGTGGTGTGTGTAACATCTGTGTAGTGTCCTTAATGGGAGAAGGTCTACGCTTCTGTTTTAATTTATCTTTCCTGCTGAGTAGGATGCAGACATGAGAGTGGGAGCTGCAGCATCCATCTTGGCCACCAGGTAACCATGGGAATGTTGGCCAGGCACAGTAGAGCTTACCTCCAGATTTTTACAGGAGAGAAAAATAAATTTCTGTGTTAATTAAGTCATTGTTACTTTGGATTTTCTATCACTTTTAATTCAACCTGGTCCTAAGGGGATAAAGAAACCCAGATCTGGGCTGGATGGTTAGCTTAGTTGGTTAGAGTGTGGTGTTGTAACACTAAGATCAAAGGTTTGGATCCCCACAGTGGCCAGACACCAAAAAAATGGACAAGTAAAAAACCCACAAAACATGCCCTGCCCCCCGGCCCCTGATTCATCCTTGTGGCAAAAATTCCTAGTTGTTTCTGAATATCCACTCTCCCCTTTCATTTAATAATGAACTCTCTTAAGCTGGACCCAGAGCTACCTAGAATAAAGCTTTTTTTGCAGTGCGTTGTGTCTGTATATCCAAGTTCTGGCAATGGAATATAAGCGGAGGTGGTGTGTGTAACATCTGTGTAGTGTCCTTAATGGGAGAAGGTCTACGCTTCTGTTTTAATTTATCTTTCCTGCTGAGTAGGATGCAGACATGAGAGTGGGAGCTGCAGCATCCATCTTGGCCACCAGGTAACCATGGGAATGTTGGCCAGGCACAGTAGAGCTTACCTCCAGATTTTTACAGGAGAGAAAAATAAATTTCTGTGTTAATTAAGTCATTGTTACTTTGGATTTTCTATCACTTTTAATTCAACCTGGTCCTAAGTGACACAGTCCCCAAATTTAGAAAAAGCAATTCTAGTCTCATTTTCTTTCAATAGTGAATAATTAGCATCCCCTTTTCCCTTTCGGAAATGAAGAAAAGCTACTTCACTGGCAACTCATCTTTCACAGAGAGACAAAGTCATGGTGGACAAATTCCACTCAACTCACGGGTAGTTCATTGACAATGGTTCTGATACCTGGGCTTCATCTTTCTTCCACTTCAAAGGTAGTGGTGAGATATTCCTTTGGAACAATCCCAATGAGGCTGTTCAGTTCTCCTACCCACCAGCCATACATGTTATACTCCTGAAAAAATGAAAAGAAGGTGGTTGCTGAACCTAAAGAGCTTTTTTTCCCCCCACCTTTAACCAAGCAGAACGGGATGGCTTCTTCAGAGAAAGTTGGGCACACGCTAAAATGCCAGAACACTAAAGATAATCAGCAGGTTTGGTCATAGTTCAGATAAATAATATTTTCAAGCATCTTCTATATGCAAAGTGCTGTTTGAGTTCCCATGAGGTATACAATGATGAATCAGAACATTGCTTGCTCCTTGGGAACTTACAGCATAGATTAATGGGCTTGGAAGTCAGACAGACTGGGATCTGATCCTCGCCTGGTCATTTACTAGCCTTGTGACCTTAGGTTCTTCTAGATTTAACCTCCTGGTCTGTAAGAGCAAGGATATCTCCCCTCCTCTGTGTTGTGGGATATGAGCGACACCACTGAAGTGAAAACAACTGAAAGTGTCTGACACACAGTAGGTACTCTAAACATTAGATTCCTTCCCTGGAAGAGGTGGGAGGTTGACAGGTACACCAATAATGACAAGCAAGGACACAGGTGCCACAGAGAGGGGCAAACAAGAAAGGGGTTGAGAAGGTTTAAAACAGGGCTTTAGGGGCAATCACAGGGTTGAGAATGGAGCTCCTTGAAAACAGAAGAGCTCCTCAAAAGCACAGCAGATGTTGAATGTTATGACACTATCCTGAAAGCACTCGAAAATGTTTTTCTTTTGAAGGACATAAAATTAGGATGAAACTTTAAGATTGGGAAATATCACATATTCCAGTTCAACTGGATGTGGGGTACCATGGAACTAACTGTCTGCTCTTTGTACACCTGGCTGCTGAGTCCTACTAGGAAAAAAGGAAAGAGAACCAGGTTGGTGACATGTAAAATTCAGGGTCCCTGGCATTAACTGGTGATCTTTTTGTTTCTAGATAGTGTTATCTCCCCTCTTCCAACTCTGCTATTCCCCTCCCTCTCAGCGGACACCTCTTTTCCACCTTCAAAGGGAAAAGCCATCAGATTTGTCCACCTCAAGACACCAAAGCAGGAACTTACCTGTATGACAACCATGAGTCACAGGCTCTCTCACCTTGGAGCCTTTCCTCTGCCTATTTAGCCTCTACTTCCCTCCTCCGTTTTATGGGGCTCACTCCTAAGCAGCCTTCAGAACTCAACTCCTGAGTCAGGTACTCTAGAAGTCTCTCCGTGCCTCTCTCTGTGTGGGGGCCATGGCTACACTGTCCACAGTGCTGTGTCCTGTGCTTCTTGGAAATGAGCTCATCACACTGCCTTGTATCTGCCTTTCTTTGTCTCCGAGTCAATCACTAGATGGAGAGTTCTGAGGGCTGGACCTTGTTGATTTTGCTTGCTGATGACTCTCAGCATTCAGCATGATACCCAGCGCAGAGTGGGGCCAAATAAATATTCGTTAAATGAGGTTATGATGAAGTGAAAGGGGCAGTGGGAATTTGTACTCTCAGTTGAGCAGATTTAGTTACAACTATAAGATATTCCCCTGATCATTGAATTGGTTGTGGCAGGAAGAGATCAACTGCCTTTGGAGACAGTCTCTCCAAATGGCTCCCTAAACACCAAGAAGAGTCTCAAATGCCACAAGAAGCAAAACTACTGAGTTAGTCCTTTTAGGACCAGGGAATTTGCCTTTTAAAAACCAATCTTAAATGACTGAATGTGTCCATCCACCACCCCTTCCTACACCATACCTTCTTCTTTTTTTTTTAACATAGTATTCACATTGTATTTATTACTATAAGTATTCTACACAAGATGTAAAGAATACAGCAGGAAGTGCATAGGCAATATGCCAATACTACAACATTTGTAGAACGGTCTTGAGCATCTGAAAATTTTTATATGCATGCGTTGTCCTGACACTAATCCTGAGTCCAAGGCACAGTTGTACATTCACAGGGCTTCTTTATGGTGTTAGTCCTCTGATGCATTTTGAGGGGTGACTTCCACCAAAACCTTTTCCCACAGCCATTACATTCATAGAGATTTTCCTCTATTAGGGTGAATTCTGGTGAAAGGTTTTTGCATATTCTTTACATTCATATGGTTTCTCACATGTGTGAATTCACTGATGCCTGCTGAGGCCAACCCATACCTTCTCATCCCTCCCACAGTCCCTCTCCAGGGCCAGCTTCTCTTACCGTTTCTCCTACAGCACTGCCTTGTAGGAAATTATCCAGAATTCCTTGGTCTATGCCTGTCAGGATGTTTTAAAGCTCCTCTGGATATAAGTTATGTTACTGTCCATTTTCCAGCACTGAAGTTAGGGCGGTTTCTGCCTCAAGTTTTCTTGCGGTGTTGCCTTGTGTTTGCTGAGTCACTAGAGTGTCCACATCTGCAGGGCCTTGCTGTGAGGAGTCTATGCCTGTCAGGATGTTTTAAAGCTCCTCTGGATATAAGTTATGTTACTGTCCATTTCCCAGCACTGAAGTTAGGGCGGTTTCTGCCTCAAGTTTTCTTGTGGTGTTGCCTTGTGTTTGCTGAGTCACTAGAGTGTCCACATCTGCAGGGCCTTGCTGTGAGGGGAAGTACGGGCTTGGTCCTCCTCTCAGTGTAACTCACAAAAACTAGCTTTAGCTCCTCGGCTATCTCCCAGGCAGAGGGTGAGCACAATGTTGTCTGACGATCTCTTGATCAAAGTCAGCTTGCTTAAACATGTGTGAAGTGTCATCTTCATCACCCGCAGGGGCTCGGATAAGGCATTTGCTCCCTGGGGACTGTTCAAGACCCCCCGCCCCCCACTGACTCACACTTCACAGTACCACCCTTTAGCCACAATGTCATGAGTCCCAGGGACAAAGCCTTGGGAAGATGCTCTCTGCCAACTCCAAGAGGGTGCAAACAGGAAGCAGATGAGGCTCAGCAGGGCACCTGCAAAGGCTGAGCTCCGGTCAGTTCGTTCTTGCTTGAGGGGAACACTGACCCTGCCGATTACAGATGTGGTAGTTTCACCACAGTGGTGAGAACTGAAATGAGTGAAATCAACGCTCTGCCCTTCAAAACAAAAGAGCTCGCAGAAGTGGAAGGAGGATGGCACAGTCTCAGAGACCGTATTTATCCTGCTGTGAGAGCCTGGGAGCTTAATCAAAGCACCTCCAGGTCTTGGGATCTGACTATCTTTTCCAGATTTCATCCCTTGGCTGGATACCGGAAAAGGGCTGCAGGGCTGAGATGTTTAAAGCATGAATGGAAAATTTCCAGCCTTCTCTCCCACTACTACCCCCCATGCATTGCTCCAGCCCAGTCTGAACACCACGAGGTATTTTAAAATAATTTCTACTTTGATGAATTGCTGGGGAGTCCACAATTGCTCATAATCAAAGGGAGAAAAATGCAAATGAGATCCGGCCGAGAACTATCACCACCAAACGTTTATTTCACTGCACAGTGCCAAAAAGAATTAAAACAACATTAAACTCACAGCAATCATGTTTAAGCCCTCGTTTCTAAGTGCCAAATTGCACCACTCTGGATCATACAGATGTTCGTTAATTATGCTAATTTTTATTAAACTATTAAAATGGAGAGAGTACTGGCTCAGCCAGGCAGACCCCAGCTCTGAATGAACTCTGCTCTTGTCTAGAGGTGCTAATTTACTGCATTTTTATTAAGTTGCTGATCCTTGGATTTTAGTTTTAGGATGGCAGAGAGAACTGAATTTCTGGGATCAATGTTTTCCATAAAGTCTGATTTCTCTTTGCCCAGATGTTTGGAAATACTGGGAAAATGCTGAGAGGCTCTCAGGAGACCTGAAATCTTCAATGCAGAAATGTTTCTATCTTTAAGGGGGGCTACATACCTGTAAGTGACAATGTTAGGACATCGGAATTATACATGCTGCCCACCCTGTAACTCAAATTATACTGTGAATGGTACGGCGAAGATTTTAATTATGCAAAACTATCAACTGAAGATGCTTTAGAAAAGAATATAAAAAGTTGTGTTTTTTTAAGAAAACCCCACAACCCTTCATATCAGTGCTTGCTTCTTGCCACAGTCTTTTTAGAAGGCTTTCTCCTGAAAGAAGTACAGCATGTGGTTTGTTCCCATCATAAATATTTCTAGGCTTGATTAAACATCTGTTTCTCTCAACACCAACCTGGCCCCACCTCTTTGAACCCTCCCATCCCCCCCTGCTGCAATGAAGAAGTCTTAAAAATAAAAGTTGGCTATTTGATTGGAGAAGCCTTTGGTCTGGATGAGCAGAGCATTGAGCGAACCAGAAAGAGACGCAGCGTTCACCATGAGCAACAATCAGAAGTGTTTATGGGGGATTGCACACTGCCATAAAAGGATTTATGCTGCTAATCTCCATCAACAAGGAAAAAAAAAACAAAACCCTACCAAACCTGCCATAAAAAGAACAGCAAATTCTATAAACAAAAAGCAGTATGGCCACCAACAATGGGCACGCCGCACAGCTTGACTCTGCCTCCAGTGGCTTCTTATTGCTGTTTATGGTTTCAAGACTATCATGGACCTCCTCAGTGCCCCTCCTGTCACAGGGCCCTGAGTCACTGTGTGGTGCTGCAAATACCCTGTCAGTAGGTGTCAGGGGATACCGGGAGAAAACCAGCAGGCGCCTATCATAAGCCTTAAAAGAGATTAAATACCCCTACTCCATGATTGCTACATTTTAATTTCTCTCCTCCCTGCTGGTTCCTATTTGTATAAACTCTTCCGTGGCTCCCCCGGAGTAGCACAGACATGACCTGGAATGACCACCCTGTCTTGGGATGAGAATTCAATTTCTAGGCTCAGTGAATCCTGGGCTGTTCCAGCAAAAGGAACTCACCATGCTCTAGGGCACAGATTCTTAAACTGGAGTCTGTGAACCCCTAGCCTATCTATGGATGAATATGAAGTTGCTGGAATTGGTGTAAAATTTTGTGTGCACATGGACATGGGTCTCGTCCTGGGGTGAGGCCCAGACTCTTTATCAGATTATCAAAGGGTTTATGAACCTTCCACAATTTTCAAACCAGTATTCTAGGGGAAACATACAATAGTCTTTATGGCCTGGATCTGTACCTTGGTCCAGTGTTGCCTTGTCCACCTCCTCTCCCCCCTTTAAAAAACTACAACAAAGGAGAATCAAGAGTCCTCATTCCTTCCATGCTGGGTTTCCTAGGCTTCAGTCCTCCAACTGCAAAGTCTGTTCCTTCTTCAAAGGCTGACTGAGCTTGGCACCATTTCTTTAACTGTGACTTAGAAGTTATGGTGTCTTCTCTTAGCTTCCATTCAAATCCACATGATGACTTTTGGAGCAAGCTGCTGACACTGTCAGTTCCTCTGATTATGCTCCTAACAGAAATATTCTCTTTTCATGTTGAATTGGGCTCCAAGCCTCCATGGAACAAGATTGCCAGAGAGTCTCATGCTTTTTTCTTTTAACCATCAATGTTCACCATATCAGTGCTTGTAAACAAGAGAACTCCTCTTCAAGAGAACAATCAATCAGCCCTAACACGAACGATCAATAAATGCTTGATATATGGATGGGAAAGGCCAATCCATCACAGAACTTTTTTCTTTTAACCATCAATGTTCACCATATCAGTGCTTGTAAACAAGAGAACTCCTCTTCAAGAGAACAATCAATCAGCCCCTAACACGAACGATCAATAAATGCTTGATATATGGATGGGAAAGGCCAATCCATCACAGAATTATTGGTTTATGATTGTTTGTTTCTCTTATTAATGCTTGTGCATCATACACTGTTATTAGTAAAGATGGGAAGTTGGAGTTCCTAAGCAGAGTAAATTGTAATATTCTAGGGTCAGCCAAAAATATCCTATTTTTACTCTGGATTGGCCCACAAATTCTCTACTCCTAAAAGCCAGCTTTGGCAATTTAGTGCTTTATTAGGATATCATAAATTATTAAATAAATTGAGGGCTCCAACTCAGTACCCTTCCAACTGATGAGAAAAACAAGGTTGAGAACAAGAATTGTTCACTGAAGACAGACAGGTGCCCCTTTTTCAGCACAAATAGTTTGAAGAGATTTTCCAGGAGGAGAAAGGAAATGGTCAGTTGGATGGCCAGTGGATTACTGGTGTTGGAACCTGTAAAAAGATCGGAGCTCAGCGCTTGACTAAAACCTTGGGTAGCTTGGCAGCCTCACTAGACTGTTTTTACTGTGTTTTAAGTTCTTGGCAATCATTTTCTCTTTTTCCATTATTCAGAGTTTTGGTCTATAAATCATAATAAAAATGAATCATTAAATTTGCCTACATTGAGCCAGTTTTATTTATTGTTACATTTCAGGGAACTTGCTAACCTAGAGATTGATGGGCCTGGACACCAGGGAAGGTGTGTAAGTGTAAGAAAGGGGAGGCGGAAAGGCTGGGTGGTCAGCAAGAGTAGTTGGGGGGCTCCGGGCGACAACTTCACAAAGCGCACCCCCTAGCTGAGAGCTGAGTGTTCTGGGGGGAAGAGGAATGTGTCCTCTAGATGGAGAGTCTGAGAGCACTTGAGTGCGAGGGAATATGCAGCAAGTGTGCTGCTCATGTCCTGAACAGGAGATGAGTGGATAATGATCAAGTCAAGGCCAGGGAGGTGTGCAGGCCTGTGCACGCCCCAGACGTTGATGGTGATAGAAATGTGTGCAAAACACAGAGCGGGCATGCAAGCCTATGTGGCAGCAGAACCACAAGCTGTGAAGGTAAGAGGGAGGGCGACATGGCTGTAAGGAAGGAGAAACAGGGAAGAACCAGACAACTTGAACTTTACCTAAAGAAGAGAGAAAGGATAAAGGGAAGGCAAATACTTTGCAGATGGGAGAAAACAAGGTGCCAAGTGCGGAATTCAGGAACAATAGAGACAGCACCATTTCGGAGCTGATGGAATCGTGATACCATGTGAGACGGGCGTATTAATATGTATTCCATAAACTGCGCAGCTCGCAGCTCCGCACAGCTCTGTTTTGCTCTGACCGCAGTACCAGCCTCAGGCACCACAACACAATTTGGAAACAATGTGACGGAAATGTTTAATCTGCTCGGCCCATCTGTGCTGCGTATTTCTCCAGATCTCCCTGAGAGAGGCGCCTTGAATCTCCACATTGCCTTTAATATTCTCCTAAATCACCTCCCCACTGCACTTCAAGGGCCATTGCTACAATATCACAGGTTCATCTAAAGTGCAACGGGGAGGGGGGGTGGGGGAAGGCGCAGGCTGGGAGATTTTTTATTTTAAAATAATTTCCAGAGATCGTCTTTTCTACTTCCTTTAAAAAAAGAAGAAAAGTTATTCTGCTGTTGCCGTAAGGTTATTGAGGTTGTTTGGTGCAAAACAGGGTAGGATAGAGCGGAACCATTCTCCAAAGAATTATTTTTATTAATCTCGATTCTCTCAATTGGACATGGAGGGGGTGAGCAGATGCTCGTTTTCTCTGATCTCTTTTTCTTGCACCTTGTTAGGGTGGTGTGTTCATCTGAGCCTGGTGCCTCTCTCCTTTATGCTCAAGGCATCAAGTACCAGCTTGCTAGTTCCCAGGTCCAATCCTGACCTCGCCTCGCTCTAAACAAAGCCCCCTTGTTCGGGACAAGTATATACAATTAGGCCCTGGCCGCCATGCTCTCTCTCATCAGGAGAGGACGCTGTCTATCATTATTAATTTTAGCTTAAAACCTTAGATTTTCTCTCTAAGTACAGATGTTGGGTGTCAGATTTCCTCTGCCTTCCCCCACTTAGATTTTGCCAGATTCAGCGATTTAGGGCTAGAATGTAGGAAGCTGGGATGGGTTTTGGAGAAAGAGGATGACAAGTCACCATATTCCAGACCCTAGACAAATGAGAGTTGCACATCACCAAGAAAATTAGGATTCCTTTTGCTTTGTGAATTAAATAAATGAATAATTTAATCCTTAAGATTGTTCCAGCGAGGGAAAGGCAACGTCCCAGTTGCGGAGCCCTACAGCCTGTCGGTGTGTTACATCATCTGCACACATAGGCGTTTCCATGACAACCGCTTATAGCTTCATTTCCTGGATCCCTCTAGGGGGTGTCACAGCCAGATCCACCTGCTTTTCACCCTACCCTCGGCGGGGTCATGGTAAGGTCGCCAGAATAAATGAACGCGGGTACTAATGATCTGTTTACTGCTGTTTATGCTCTGTGTGTGTCAGGGGCACGCACATTTAGAGAGCTCATTATGGTTGCAATTAGAATGCACCATCGCTAGATATTTAACTCCTTTTTCTTTTAAATTAGCATTTTAATAACATTCTTTGAGCAGAGAAACAAAATGACCATTTTTCACGGACAAACTTCTAGCTGTAGGTGCAACTTTAATAGCAAAGTTGTGAAGGGGAAAGAAGGGAGGGGGAAAAAAAAGGCCATTTTTACTACTTTCACCCTCCTCCTTACCAAAAGGATATTTTTATTTGCTTTCTAACACACTCAATTTCCTAAATTTGTTTTGAATCTAATTATTTGGGGTGGTTTAAAGTACCACACTCTTGCTGGACGGAAATTAGCAGCGATTGAAATTAACTTTTTATGTGACCTGTGAAAGGGGCTAAAATAATTACAAGTGTATAAGAAGAAATCCTCTCTCCAAAAGACCCTTGCGGTAGGATCGGGCTGTGATCCGATGATACCATTATCAGAATATCTTTATACAGCAACTACAAGGGCATTTTTCTTTAAAAAGGTGATTGTAATTACTGTTTCTGTTTTGCAATTCTTAGGATTATTTTACAGAGGATAGGTGATGACAAAAACTTGTCATTATAGATAGGATAATTAAGAAGCAGACAGAATGAAAACAATAACATGGCATCATTTACCATTTAAAAATGGTGAAATCTTGGAGCATCAAAAAGCAGGGAAATCAGAACAGGAAAGATACAATTTAGAGACCCACTCGGTCAGAATGTTCCATAAGCCACTGCTTTTTAGAAACCAGACAGCACCTTTTCTAGGTGTTTATAGATGCTCTGTTTGTGTAAAGTACAGTGAAAAATAACAATTTGAATGTTTCGATTATCTTTCCCAGTCCGTTCCATTTTCATTATTTATTTCCTATAAATCGGGACCTTGCTGAACATAATTCTGCAGACAAGGAGGTGGATGGGACAGCCAATGTGAATGAGGAGATAGATGGTGGGTGCGTGTAAGATAGATGCTATGCGTTTATGAAAAGGAGCAGTATGTCTGTATGTGAACATCCACAAAGTAGAGCAAGCAAGCATGTAAACTATAACGGGTATTTATAGGTGGGGGAAAAAAAGGTGCAAGAAAGATTGTGTGGGAACACGCATACAGAGCCTGAAAGGATTTGCTTTTTTCCTACCCTCGTGGAATCCATGTCCAAGTTCTGTCTAAGATGTCCTGTGCTTGCTGTGGCTCCTGTGAACCTCACAATCCTTTCCATGACAACAGACAGGGATTTCACAGCCAGAAGACTTAGGGGGTCAATAGTTGAAAAGCAAGAGTTAGAAAGAGAGATCTTTATCGACAGCAAAACAATCCCACTTAACCCCCCTTCCCCAAGAAGGGGAAAAAATTTAAAGACGCAGCAGGCGGAAAAAAAAAAAAAAGAGAGAGACCCCTTTCTAAAAATGCAAGTTTAAAATGTTTATGCTTTTGAATCAGCCTAGTTGCACCTTAGAATCTGCCATTTCATAAATAAAATACGGATGGCATAGACTATAATTTGGTGATAGCTACCCCAGGACATATATAGATGCACTTCTGTTATTTTAATTAAATACTGCATTATGGTTTGTGACAACTACATAACTACAGCGTAAATGAATTCAGAATTAAAGTGTTACTTAGGCATCCAGTAATTTTTGTTTCATTCCTCAGTTTTACAAAGCAAATAACTATAAAATCAAGATGTTTGTTCATTTACAGATGGAGCAGGATTGTTGTCACTTTTTTTCTCCTTAACCCTCATGCACGAAAAGAAGACAGAGCTTAGAGTCTGTGGCTTCTAACACTCTTAGCTTATGAGCCACATCACAAAGAAAAACACGTCCTCTTGACTATAATGTGAAATGCTGAATATTAATTGCTGGTGTTACTCTTATCTTGCTAGCTGGTTCCATCTTTTAATAATTATTCTGATGGGCTGCAGTCTTGCACTGCCAGGAGATTTTTCTCCTTTGTTTAATAGTTAGAAACCTATTTGATTATATTTTATTTAAAAAAATTGTAAAGTTCACAATGCTCCATGGAAGTTTTTAGTATTTGGAACTCTTTCCAAACACAGAATATCAGTAGAAACAGAGAAATAGCTGAAACTCTTTGCTAAAAAAATACTGCACATTTCTGTATTTAAAAGAAAAAAATTTTTTCGTTTTAGCAATATTAATATTTCCTCAATGAAACTGGAGAGGGCATTACAATTTGATATAATTGATTGGTTAATTTAAATGTTACTTCACTGGCAAATCATGAGGAAGGTTCAGAATATCTCATTTATTATGTGCAGATTTTCACTCAAAATTTACATGATAGAGTAAAAGGATTTTTGCTCAACTCTGAGGATTTAATAATATATATTTAATATGTCACATGTCAAGATGAAAGTTTTTAAATGGCAAATTTTCTGAAACCATTGTCTATTATTTATAGTTTGAGAATCAATATAATCTTTTTATTAGTCTTAAATACCATATGTCTGGGAATGTTTGCAAATTCCAGCTTTTCTGTGTTCTAATCAATTACCCCCAAACACTCCATAGCTAATTCTATAACCTGCATAGAAGTTACTGCCCTGTATGTTTGCAATGAGGTTATAATTTGCTTTAATATTTTGCTAGTTTGGTCAGAGAGCTGAATCCATACAAAATCAAGAAACACTGGCAGAAGAGGTTTGTGGAGGCTGAGTTCCTTTTGAGAAAATAATTACGCAGAAACAGAGCTTTTGTGACTCCTTTTAAATAGGGCATCTCACCAAAATGTCATCCAGCCTCTTTGGCAGATTAGTGAGGAGTTTATTACTAAATCTCTGTCTAATAAACGTACAGTTGACTCTGGAGGAGCTGCTTGTTATAATACTGACGGCAAGAAATGGAGGGAATGTCACAGTTAAAGACACAAATTTTCGCCATAATATATTCGAATGGAAACCTCTGAATCCAATGCTACATGGGCATATCTAATAAATTCACAATATTTCAGTCTCAACAGCCTTCACCGGTTAGTTTTAAAGATTTATGTGGTAAAAAATTACTCAGTGATGAATATGGTTTATTCTGTGCAGTATTGGAGGTATAAGGAATTAAACTACCATCTTTAACAGTGAATTTATTATTACCTCTGTCAAAAGACGAAGCTTTAACAGCATTTGTTATAAATTCACTGAAAAATAAATGGCTGGAATTTTTTACACTGGAGTTTGTAAAGCATCGGGCGATTCTGAGCATTATCCTAACCTGCCATAGCTTATATGGTTCTAGGTAAACATTTCTGTTTGGGCTTCAGAGTTAATTAGCTGGCCTGGAACTTTCCACCTGACTGAAAAGTGTGTGTGTGTGTGTGTGTGTGTGTGTGTGTGTATGTGTGTAGAAAGTGAAGAGTCCTGTCCAGTACAACAGTTTAGGAATAAAGAGATTAAAGAGGAAAATGCCATTTTTATCCTCTTTTTTAAAAAACGGGTTTTATAATAAATGGCCAGGGTTTGTAGAATAGGGTTTATGTGCATGGGGCCTCTTGTTAGTAGGTTTACGTGCATGCATATGCACACACACATAAGCACCCTCTCCCTTTTGTCCTCTCTTGGAATGGGTGTCCCCTCATTTATAAAAATTACCTGGAAGGAATGAGGCTGCCAGGGTTTGTTCTAGACGATTGGTTCCTGTCTGGGGGAAAGGAATGGCCTCTACTGAATTTGACCGGTGTGTGACCGTTGCCTTCCAGCTGACCCCAAATCCCATTCCCATCCTCCTAACTCTGTAGCCTCCCACAGGGGTTATTAATGAGCGAAAACACCATCATCATCGTCATCTTCGTCACCACTGCACAATGTTGACCTGCTTGTTAACATGAGATGGGGTGGTGGGCACAGCTTCTGTTTCTATTTCATACCATCATAAATAAGAAAAGATATTTTCTGGTGGTATCCCCTCACCCACCTCCTTTGGTTAGGTCAGAGGTGAATAAGAGCTCTTTGACAGGCATTGATCAGTTTCATCGCACTGTTTGGGCAGCCTGCGCCCCTGGCCTATATTCTCCCCACTTACTACCCCCAAATTACCTCCCAAATAACCCCCAGCCCATCCCCCACTCAGCTGAGACAAGGGTATGGTGCCTGAGGAAGTCCTAAATGGACACTAGATGTCACCAAACACCTCCTTTCCCTCAGAGCCCTGAAATTAAAAATAAAAAAAACAAAAAACCTTTCATTTAAAGCAATTGAAGGAATTAACTTATCTGATTTTATGAGGGTTGTTGTCACATTCAACTAAGCACACTTAAAAGAGGAAGTATTGCTGCATTCAGATAATTTTTACAACATACAGATCTCTTGGAGAGGATGGGGTCAAGGGAAAGGAAAGGTCTACATTCTTTAAGTAGCCCTTTGAGGGAGCAGGAGGAGAAAACTGGCTTTTAAAAATCCCATTATGACAGACAAGGTGTTATGTTAACATAGTCCAGGTGTGCGGGGACAGGTCTGCAGCATTCAGATGCCTAGAAGCTGGGTTTGGAGCCAGGAGCCAGTCTGAGTTTTAGTAGCTCCAACTCAGGGTGACAGAGTCTGTCCATCTTCGTCCATATAAGGCCCATGGCACATGACAGCATCATGTGTTCCATGTTAAACTTGACCTTGTCTGTGAGGCCCCCTGTTTTCATATCAACTGCATCAGCAGTGAAGCCTGGTGTGTTTGAGCCCACGAGAATACCTTCTCACCCCAGCTAAGCCACCATGTAAGTGCAAAACTTATGTGGTGCCCAACTTGTTGCTCCAAGGCTGATTTCCATGGAAATTAGGCTCTAGATAAGACCTTAGATAAGACCAATTCATGAGGCATACAACCCAAGCCAGAGAGAAGTATCCTACTGGCTGGCTCAGTTTACCTTAAATGGAAAACCTCATCCAGGGACGGTTCGCCTTTCTAGTCCATTCAGAAAGTTATTCTTTCCTTCTCTCTTTAATTCACCCTTATCTGCTGCACAGCTAGTGTTAGCAACATGAATTACTTTTGGAACAGGAGGCTTGTTTTTTAAATGGGCGTTTTACGAGTTATCTCTCCTAGTGGAATAGGCACCTTTATTCTTTAGAAAGTGAAAGACCTCGGAGCCAGAAAGACAAGGCCACTCTTCTGAAAGCTGGGACTGGTGAGTTGGTCTTATCCAAAAAGAGGCTTCTTACCTTTCTTTCTCCCACTTATAACAAGTAACCATAGCGGTGCTGGTTCACAAAGGGGCCTTGCGATCCTCAGATAAAAGGAACTAAGCCAGGGCACAGCATTACCGCACAGAGGGTGATTCAGCACCTGCCCTGTCATGCCCGGTGCCCAGGCGGAATGGATTTTTGGAGTACACCTGTTGTTGAACCCCTGCCAAGTGCTGATGGCCAGTAACCCCCAAATCACTTTTCCCCGCTGTTGATGTTTGGAATGTCAGACAGGACTGAGGAGCAGCCGGTGTGTATTTCAAACACAGCAGATGGATTTTTATATTAGCTCCTATTTCATGTTCAGGCAGAGCGACTGCCACACTAAAACCGCAGCCTCAGTGCTGCCGAGTTTGCTTCTGTGAGATTAATTCTGTGAAATTAATTGGGACAAGATTGAAAAGGAAATTAAAATGCAGCTGAGTGAACAGGCCTTTCAAACACCTTTTTCCTGCTCTATTCAAACTTGAATTCTGTGGTGGTCGCCGGCATCGTGGGAAGTAATTTATTGAGCGGCAGGCTCTCAGGAGCCATCGGTTACGTATGAGGAGACCTGCACCAGCGCCACAATCTGGAGCCACTGAAGAGCGCTAAACACCCCGCTGTGGCCTGAGCTGCGTCCTGGCTCCAGGGAGGAAGGAAAGCTCTGTCCCTCCCCAGAAAAAGCTGTTCAGAAATATCTGGGCCCAAAAGGAATGCAGGAACATCCGCTGGATGCAGAGATCTGCTTCGTTATTAAAATTTCCCTTAATATATTTTAAGGCCCAAATTGGAACTCAGTGAATTAAACGGTCATGAAGCTGCATGGGGCCTAGGAATGTATGGACGCGTTGCAGGGAGGTCAGCGGGTGTCCTCCTGCTGACTGTGCCATTGGTTACTGTTTCAGAGCTTGGATACATGGCTCCAGCCTCTCCTCGAAGAGAAGTTTGAAGAATCTTGAATATTGGTGACAAAAATCTCTCAAGGCAGGAAAGGCATGGTGAGTTTCCATGCAGGCCTCTTCACTGGGTAGTTTTCTATATCCAGGTGACAGCCTCTTGTGCTTCAGAGCATCTCTATGAAAAGTTGGTGGCAAGACAGGCCACTCTTTCTCTCCCAATTCACCAATAATTTATTGAACTCCTAGTATGTGCCCAACACTGATCCAAACGATTTACTTTATTATTAGTGAAAAAGGAGAGGAATATAAAAATAGTTTCCATTTCCTAGATGCCAGGCCCCTCTCTACACAAATTCTCAAATGTAAGCATCACAACAACACTGTGAATAGAAATTATCCTAATTTTTACAGATGAGGAAACTGAGGATTTTCAAGATTAAGTGCTTTTTGCCCAAGGTCACATAAATAACCCATCTGTTATTGGCACTTACTTGCTTCCCAGAAAACAGGACAGGTGACAGGCATTTGGTTATCTAGGGGGTGCATCTTTCTTGTCCAGCCAATCATCTTCCCTAGAGAATTTTTTCGGAAAAAGGATGAATAGCTGTCTTTCTGGGGTCATTCCTGCCCGAAGGCAAGACTAAAAGGTTCTCCTGAGTTTGGCCCTAGGATTCAAGGTTGGGTGACTTAAGAAACATCAGGGGGGATGGGAGGCTGACGACAAAAGCTGTCATTCTTCCTGTCCCCTGCCTCCTCCATCGTTCTGGGGTCATTCCTGCCCGAAGGCAAGACTAAAAGGTTCTCCTGAGTTTGGCCCTAGGATTCAAGGTTGGGTGACTTAAGAAACAGCAGGGGGGATGGGAGGCTGACGACAAAAGCTGTCATTCTTCCTGTCCCCTGCCTCCTCCATCCCACTTCTCTGTCTGGGGACAGCTTCCTGTCCTCTAGCCTGCCCCTCCTCTTCAGAACGTTTCTTTTATCAGACAAAGAAAGGGGGGGAAACCAGATGCATTTTGAGGGCTAAGAACAGAAGACCTGGTAATTAGAATTTTTGTTTGCTTAAACTGAGTAAGGAATTAAAGCTAAAACCCATCTGTGTGTGGGACTTAGCAGTTTTGCAGTGTCAGGCACGCCATGTTTGAATAAGAATGTTCGAGGTGGAAGGAGCCTTTGATGATATCTGATGCAACTCCCTCCTTTTACCAGTGACGAAACAAGTCCAGGTAGGCTGATCTGTTTACGGTTGCATCTTGTGTTTCCCAGGGAAACAGACGTCCCCAGATTCCTACAACAGCAGGGCTTTCTTGTCCAACAAAGGTTCTACTGGCCAGAGAGCAAAGTAAAATGGAGCTTTCTAGCATCTGTGCTTCTTAAAGGCAAGGGAATGAATGAATTGGGTGGTCTTTTAAGGCTCCTTCCTGTCCAAGGACTCTTATTGAGTTAGGTGATGTAATGAAAGTAAATCCAATCTCAAATGGTCCCCAATCCAACGCGAACTGGAATGAAGCTTTTTAAGGGAAAGTGCAGTTGAATTCCTAGCTTCTCGTTTCCTCCTCTGATACACGGGGTTAGCAATAGGGGGAAGGAGGCAGCTGCTGTAGCTTTTGGGGGAAGAAATGGGCTACTACAATGTTAAGGGTTGAAAATGGACACAGAAACTTCCAAAACTGTGGAGAAAGAAGTTGACAGAACTAGAATGGCAAGGTATTCTCACTGAATTAAACTCTGATATATTTGCTTTTAGTAATGAAGGAAGGGAAGAGGGGCTGATTTAAAAAACAAACAAACAAAAAAACCCAGGTGAGGTTGGTTCCCCAGTTCTTTGGGATCTTTTAAAAATACAATAGCTGCGGTAACCACAGACAGCTCTCTACTGCAGGACAGGACAGGTCACCTGCACAACCCTTTCTAACTGGAGGAAAGGGATCCCCAGTGTGAAGCCATTAACAAAGGCAAAAGACATGCAAAACAAACAAAATAATCATGACAGAGAGAGAAGGCCAGCAGACAGTCTGGCTCTGTTCTTCCCCCCTCCTGCTGCAGGCACCTCCAGACAATGTAAACAGTTAATTTGTTCACCTGCAGGCTCTGGGCAAACAGAGGCCTGGTCACACCTGAGTGGATAACTCGATTACCCCTGTAATGCCAGCGTGGTAATGTACACAAATTCTATTACACGGCAAACCTTGCTTTCGGGCATTTGAAATACCAATCAGGCCAACGTCCACTCCCTTCTTTGTTTCCAATTTATTCTTGGTGCATTGGAGCTGCACCAAAATGGTACTAGGGTTGGAACTGAGTTAGGAAACCAGGAGAAATCACTAGAAGATTGTGGTCTTACTCAGCAGGGACTGCAGACCTCCCACTGTCTTACAAAGGGTAGGATGTGAATTTAGTCCTTGTTTAAAGGGGCCTGATTTGTTGGAACCACTGAAAGGTACCTTGGGTTAGACTTGGTCTGTTTCCTAAGGAGCTTATGGTCTATTTCAAACCAAGACAAAACCTTGGCCAAGGCAGTAAAATACATAAAATAAAGAGAAATGGTAAATGACGGGTGCATAGCACATTGGGTTTTTGATTTTTCTTTATGAAATCTACATACTCAGCAATTAAAGAACAAATTACGCCTATTCAAAAATGCGTTTGTAGATATTGACTGCATAGAGAGTGGACGTTTTAAAAAGTTCTTTCAGGGACAGAACCTATTATCTTAGCCTACCTATGGAATACGTGTTGTCTTTCATTACTGATCTCCCAAACTGTAGCCCATGAGTTCTGAATGCTGTTCACATGAGTTCTGAATGTTCTGCACATCAGTGATGGATCTGCAATAATACATAATCCATCTTTTTTTTTTAAAACCCAGTTCCTTTATGATCAACAATTTGTCAGATGGGTAGCTAGGGCTAGGGGTAAACTTGTGACTGACGAAGAGCATAAATTCGTTGCCCTGTGTGGGATTGCATTCACTATCTTGGCCTTATCAGCACTTGCTCAAACCAATTGAGATAACCCACTCTGACTCCTCCCCCATATTACAGTCTTGTTTACTTATAAATGAAATAAAAAGGCCACTTACCTAGCCAGAATGTTTTGAATAGTATTATATGGTAATAAATTATATACATAGTGATGACCTTTAAGCACGAGTCCCTGAAACAGATCACATTTTGATTGGCATAGTTTCAGTTATTGTATCTACTTTATAGTACTTTTAAATTTGAAAATTAGTTCCTGAAACTGAGTTTTCAATTAAAACTTTCCCCTAACAGTTATAATTAAATGGGAATTTACTGTATGTGTGAGGGAGCCATGTAGCACAGAGAGAGAAGTGTATGACTTGGAATAATTCTGGTATGGTGACATCATCATCAATAGTGAAAAAAATTGACTTTTGATCCAGACCCCACACTGTACGTCCTTACCTTGCTCAGAATGCGGATGAGGTCACCGCGTTGGAAGGACAGTTCATCTGGCTGGTCACCATGGCAATCCCACAGGCCCTGGTAATAATTGGCATAGTCCACTGATCAAAGAGAGGAGAAATCAAGGTTAAAAGGACTCTGTCTTTTCCAAGATGCCACATTTTTTTTTTTTTAACAAGATGACCGGCAAGGGGATCTTAACCCTTGGCTTGGTGTTGTCAGCACCACGCTCAGCCAGTGAGCAAACCGGTCATCCCTATATGGGATCCGAACCCGTGGCCGTGGTGTTATCAGCACCGCACTCTCCCGAGTGAGCCACGGGCTGGCCCAAGATGCCACATTTTTACTGCAAATAGAAACCAGGATTCTGATATGCCCCTAGGAAACCTAAGATTCAAGGGGGGTCCAGATGAGATACAGCCAAACACTCAGTGTGAGCAAAGGACTATGGGAGAAGGAGATAATTAACTAACATTAAATATTTACAGATCACCCCTAGTAGGATGCTGCTCGACAATGTGGTAAATACACTTATTTATTAATAAAAGAAAATCAGACAGGTAATTTTTCACTTGGTTTGTAAGTAAGCCACACAAAGAGGTTTCCCACCAGATTTTCTTGATACAGGGCATCTAAACACTCTCTCACTTCTCTTCATTATGCATCTGAAGGAACAGGATAAGTCCCTGACTTCTGCCTATTTACAAGAGAGGCTGGGTCAGCCAGCATGCTTCTGCATCGCAGCTCACATTTGGGCCTCCTCTGTAACACAGGAACTTCTTCCTGGACACTTCCCACCAGGTACTATATGAGGTAAATACCAATAAATACTGAAGTGAATAACCCAGTCTTTAAGTGGAACCAAGGGGGTGTCTCATCCATTACAACTAAATTCTGGGTGGGCTGGCCCTTTTCCAGCATCTCATTTGTAGACCCTGAACATGTCTGCCAAGATTTATCTGCAAGCCCCCAGGGGAAAAGAAACCAAAGTGATCTGCATTAAAAATGAAAGCAACTGAAGACGACACACTAAGCTTTAGAAGCAGTGGGAGAGATTTACTGGGCTTTTCAGCAAGACTAGATGGCAATGATGCCACAGGACAGCCATCGATTCTTAACAATGAAGAATTTGTATTGATCTTCTTCTACCCGGAAAGGTTAAACACTAGAGTACAAAGTGGGAGAGGATCTGGGGATTTGAATGGCAGGAGAGCTAATGCCCACTAGACCAGGATGCTCCCTGTTCCTGAGGACGCTGTGTATGAGAGCTGTGAAGCACCTACCAAAGATGAAATTTGATTGATGGGATTCAGGAGTTGGGTTCTAATTAAAATTTATCTGATTTGGGGAGACTCTATTCTACAGATTTCTACCTTTCCCTTCATTTGTCTTGACCCTCCCATGAGCAGTGGTGGTACTGGCCACTGGGGATGGGGGGCACGTGGGCAGAGGGGGCTCAGAGGCCTTAGCTATATTTGCTTTTTTCTTACTTATTTCTAACTTATAAGCAATCCAAGTAATAAAGGCAAAGGGAAACAAAATCCCTGTATGTCTCTGGAAAAGAACTTTAGTAGGAATCTGAAAGTGCACAAAAACGGGAAGAATAGAACTATTAAGACTCAGATATTGCAAATAGAAGTAAAAAAGTCAACCATATAGAAACTCAAGCATGTTTACACGGAAATTGTTCACATATGCAGTAGACAACAGAGGTCAGCAATCAAGATAACTACAGTGAAAACGTTCTACTGCAGAGTTAAGAACATATTTGGGAGAAAAATACATTGGGAGGAAAAAGTTAATTATTGAAAAGACAAAGCATACATTTTTGAGGACATCGGTGAATGAAATATTAGAGAAGTATCAGTCCCTGAAAAGTGAAAGTAGTTTTCTCAGAAAATAATGCATTTTCAATTGTAATGGAATTGATTAATCACTCCAAGATTTTTTTTTTTTTTTTTGTCTTTTACAGTGTCCGGCAACGGATCGCAACCCTCAGTGTCGCACCCGTACCGGACCGGGACCGGCAACGGGATCGCAACCCTCGGCGTTGCCCCCGCGCCTCGCTCAGCCAGTGAGCGGGAACTTGTCTGTATGTGGGATCCGAACCCTCGGCGGGAGCGCCGCTGCGCTTCCCAAGTGGCGCACTAGTGCAGTGCGCCACCGGGCTGGCCCACACTCCAAGATTTTGACTAAATTTAGGAATGAAAAGTATATTGACATCAATATTCTTCATGGGTTTATATGTGGTAGAGAAATGGTTTTTATAAAAATAGATTTTAAAAACATAATTTGATATTTCTGAATGGTAAGAAGACTGACAAAGTCATCTTGGCCTTTTTGGCCTAGCAGTTAGTCACTTTGGGGAAGGATGTGGGATAGCTCCTAAGATTATGGGTATCTTTTGGGTATATATGTAAAAAGTGATTTGATGTTGGGTATATATGGGACCTGAGGAGAATACCCAGAAAGAGATCTATTCTAGAAGCACAATAGATCAAAGGGAAAGTAATAAGCAAGGAGGAAAACAGAAGCTTTCCAGGAAAAAAATAAAGATAGAAAAGGCCTTCGGTGCTGAAGGCCAAAAGAAGATAGAGTTCAGGGCCGGCCCGGTGGCGCACTGGATAAGTGCGCCGCTTGGGAAGCGCGGCGGCGCTCCCCCGTTGCCGGTCCCCGGTCCGGTACGGGGGCGACACTGAGGGTTGCGATCCGTTGCCGGACATGGAAAAAGACAAAAAGACAAAAAAAAAAGAAGATAGAGTTCAGCAATGCAGGAGACAGTTTAGCCTAGCCCAAGGATAGGGATCAGCAGAACTAGAACCATTACAAGACAGCTCTGAAAAACAAGCAGGATGAAGGGCTAAATACTGGGAAGAGGTTGGACTTGTTATCTAGATAGATGTTTTGTGGTATTAAGGAAATCGACGAGGAGTAATTCCTTAGCTGGACAAGACTGGACTCTGTATTGCAGGTTCCTTATTTAACGTACGTGTGATTTGCATTTATGTGTATGTGTGCATGCACCTTCACTAACTCATTCCTCAGCATTTAACAAACATGTACACAGCACTCACTAAATGCCAGGGACTATGCTGGACACTGGGAATTTTGTACTGGCCACACACGGGCCCTGCTCTCAAGGCTACCTTCTAGAGAGGGAGGCACCGTAAAACAGTTTATTTATTTATGATTGTGTTATGTCTGTGAAGGAGGAGTTGAAGATACTGTATTTGATAGGGAATTTAGCATAGTCTGAGGGGTTGGGGAAGGCTCTTCTGAAGCTTTAGTTGTGTAACAAAAATGTGACTGAGGGCATGTTAAAGACCTTGAAGAGGGGAAGAGGTAAGGTTGAGGAGAGCTTCATTCCGGAAGCTTGGCCCCAAGAAGAACTTGAAGACTCCAAAGTTTGCAGGGCTAGTCCAGCTTCTCCCTAAACGTGGCCAGCTCGTCCTATAAATAGGCGAATGCATGGGAGACTTGGATTTCTTGAGAGTAGTGAGAGGAATTGAGAACCCAAGAGTGAGGCTTGCCTGTGTAGGCTGGATTTAGGTTCCTTTAGGTTTGCACTACTCTGGCAGCAGTCTGAGATCTGAACTGGTACAGCATTCTGACCATTTAATTAATTCAAAACATCCTCATTCTCATTTTGAGGACATTATTCCATCTAATTATTTTTTTTTTCCAGTCTGTCCATTTGGAATGAAAAATAAAAGAATAAAGCTTAATGCCAGCATTTCTCAGTGTCTCTCCAAAAAACGTAGCTCTGCACTAAATAAAGCCTGGTAATTCAAAAGCAAAGCACTAATATATTCAGCATAAAACAGACAGAGGACCTAGAGCAATAATGACACCACTAATAACTAAAACAGTTATAACAATTAACAACAATGATAGAAGCTAATGGGTATGATCACTGCATTTAAATTGCTAGCAGAGCTGAGAAGGACTTTTTCTAGAGAAAAAAAAAAAGGCAGCATCTTATTCTCTTTATTCCATATAAAGGAAGCTAAGCTCCAAGAAGACAAAATGTCATAGGAAGAATATCAACAGACCAAATTTTTTTAAAAAAACAGTATTGTTTTTCTCTTTTCTAGATGCAAAGCATTTGTCATTGCATGCCTACTTCTTTCTAACCAGTGATAGTCATTTCCACTGGAACCGAGGCCAATTTGGGGCTGGTTGACAGAGTCAGTACCTGAAAATTAGCCTCTATGATGTGGAAAGTTCAAGGCAGTATTGTTTTTCTCTTTTCTAGATGCAAAGCATTTGTCATTGCATGCCAACTTCTTTCTAACCAGTGATAGTCATTTCCACTGGAACCGAGGCCAAGTTGGGGCTGGTTGACAGAGTCAGTACCTGAAAATTAGCCTCTATGATGTGGAAAGTTCAAGGTAAAAGGACACTTTTCTGTCTCTTCCTCTCCTTAGAGACAACAGAACCTGAATGTTTCCTTCAGAGTTCAGCTTTCATTTGGGGGGACATTGGGTGGCTCCAGAATTCAAGCTGTGACCAGGGAAAAGAGGCTAAATGGCAGGTCAGCATGTTGTTTACATTTCAGAATGAGTAAAAGGACTATGTCCGTGAGGTCCGGCATTGGTACAACTACTTAAATTATGGAAAAGAGACAAAGCCAGAAGACAGTAAAACCTGTCCTACCAGAGCATGGGACATGAGACCTGGACAAAAAAGCCAAAGCAGTGACCCATCAGAAGTGATTTGAGATGTTCCCTAGGCCAGGCCAGAAAGGGCCACCAAGTTCAGTCTACTCAGGTAGACTCTGTCTGGAACTGTATTAACTATTTCAGAAGGAAAGATGAAAAAATTCACCAAGCTCCACTGACTGTAGAACCAGAGCAGCAGAGCAACCACACAACACCGTTTGCTTATTTTCACAGCCCTTGAATCTTGAGTTTTGAAAGAACTATGGTCCTTCCTGTGAGAAGTATGATTTGGTTGTGGGAAACACTCATAGATCCTGATTTTCATCTCGTTTTCTCTTTTTATTGGGCCAAATTTTTAGCTGGTTGGTGATGAACTCATTTGCTCTTGGGAAATAGGTCTGGAAAGGTAAGAGCTGCACAGAACTCTGTGGCTTCCCCCCGTTTCTTCTGTGTAACAGTTCATGCTGCTGTCATGCACGGAAGTGGGAAGAATGCCTCCAAGATGGAAAGCTTATAAGCAACCATTTGCTTATAAGACCACAATAGTGTGGTCTGTCTCTTTGGCTTAGTTTGCCCACAATTTCACAGTGAAAAAAACCTGTTTCAGGGTCCTCCTTGGTCAGGGATTTGATGTATTTAAAGATGATTTGTACTTCCAGAGCTACTTTTTATTTGACATGGCACACCCAAGCAAATTTAAATACAAACAGCACAGAGTGAATTTCATTTTTGGTTACCTGGACATTATCTTTTCATGATCAAGAAGGGAGATAAGTTCCCATCACTGAAGACCCTTAGTGTTAGACTGTTAGGCTGATGGGTTAAAATTTAGTGAAAATCTGAGGTGTTGAAGAGTCGCTCATTAAAATAACCCTGTTACTAACAGTCATGCTGTAAACTGAGCTCTTTATAGATTGAACAATCAATACTACAAGACTGTGATGGATTTTCTAGGTAACAGAATAAAATAAAAGAAATTACATCTTACAGGGGCATTAACACTCAATAAGGATAAACCGAATTCCTTTCTTCCTCCTTCTGATAAGATCTAGTTGGGCCTTAAAAATGTTAGCAATTCCATCAGAGAAAAGCACAGCATTCAAGGAACAGGATCCATGGGATGCCGGAGAAAAGTACTTGGATTTTAAAGGTTACCCCGCTGGCCATGGTATCTTTTAGGAGAAAAGGAAGACGAGAAAGGTCAATGTGCTTAATTTTCTTTTTCCTCTTTTACCCGAGAAAAACTAAAGGAAGCAAACTTGGGTATCTTGTCTATGAGATAAGAATTCACACGGTCCTAGAGCTCCCTGCCTTTTAAATGCTTCAATCAGGGCTGCCTGCCCTCCCCCCAGGCCTCTATATTTTATTGTTATAAAACTAAGTGATGACGTTTGGATGTTACATATTTGTTGCCATTTCTATAGCTCCTTTGGAGAAAAAGCACTATATAAATTCAATAAATAAATAAGTAAACACAAATAATAAAAATTCCTGCCTCAGATTCTGCAGAGAGAGCGAAAAGTCCTTCTGTTTTTTAATCACTAAGTCACCAATCATTATAACTGGTGGGAAGTATAAACCATAGGAACGTATTTAGAGCTCTCTATACTTTAATAACACCTATTTTGGAGGCAGGAAGCATGAGGAACAAAGGGGTTTTTTTAAAACCTACTTGAATTATAGCTGTTGAAACAGTTAAGAAATAAATCTTCTCTCACCTCCCAAATATAACTTAGGGAGAGAGGTGGAGGAAGGAAATGAGGTGCGGGAGGAGTCAGAAACTAAATTTCGGGCTGTGCCGGAAGACTGGTGC
>NW_007729940.1:186215-189123 GCF_000696425.1 Galeopterus variegatus | reverse complement strand
AAGTATAAACCATAGGAACATATTTAGAGCTCTCTATACTTTAATAACACCTATTTTGGAGGCAGGAAGCATGAGGAACAAAGGGGTTTTTTTAAAACCTACTTGAATTATAGCTGTTGAAACAGTTAAGAAATAAATCTTCTCTCACCTCCCAAATATAACTTAGGGAGAGAGGTGGAGGGAGGAAATGAGGTGCGGGAGGAGTCAGAAACTAAATTTCGGGCTGTGCCGGAAGACTGGTGCTTCCTGAATGGAGTTTGATTTAAAGTTGGCCATAGGAAGCTGCAGATCCTCCACCCAAGCTGGCCACGTGAAGTGTTTCTCTTCTGCCCTGGCGAGGGAAATTGGTTGAGAAAAGACATATGTGGGACATGGGTTGGTCAGAACAGACTTTCTGTTGGAGTTATGCACAGTAAGTAGAAAACAGCAGAAGACAGGTTTCAGAATGGGTTAAACTCCACGTGCGAGTTGTCAGGAGGCCTGGGAGCTATGCGTCCTCCCCGCACCACCGCTGCCTCAGCGCTCGCTGTCTCCTCTGCTTTGGCCCCTGACTTCTGATGCTGTCTCTTCACTGCCTTTTCTCTCCCCTGGGAGAAGTTGGACCCTTATGAAGTTGGGTCCTTCATAAACCTTCTAAGTATTCACTTCCTGAAGCAGGAAAGGGGGCTTTGCTGAATGGCTAAGAGAAAAGGTGCAAGGAAAGGAGAGAGGAGAATGGAAAACGGTGGGGTCAGAGAAATGGAGAAGGAGCAGGGAGGGAAAGGGAAAGAATTCCTAGCTTGAGATTCTCACAGATGCTCTAAGAAACAATCACCTGGTATATACATCAGTCATGATTCAGACTCTGCTGATGGAATGAATGCCCTTGAGGAGGCCCTTGCAAGGCGCGGCATTCCTTTGCCGACCACAATGGAGTAGGTCCTTGGTCTACTTAAGGAGGCTTCAGGGGGGTATCTGACCTTAGAAGGGATGGGCTCGCTAACAGCCTGAAGCGTGGTTAACAGTCTGGGATGAATAAGATGTAATTTTGTATTCAACAAACCTGTTACATATTCATTTCCAAATGTGCCTGGAATCGAACCAGGCCGTCAGAAGTCAGCATCATCAAGCAGTTCTATCCTTCTCCCCTGGTTCACTTTTCAGATCTGACACATTTCCATTCCCCTCTGAACTTGCAATCTCCGGGCCTCTCAGAGAGGAGACATTTCCATTCTTTCCATTCTCAATCCTCTGATCTCTTAGAGATGAGGCAATTCTATTTTCACTGTACTGATTTAAGAAATACTGATAGGAAAAAATAAATATCTGGTCTGGCTCTCCAGGATAAATCTAAGCTGTTCTGGGAACATTAATTAAAGTGAATGGGTGGCTGCTTTTAAAGTTAAGATATTTCCTTATTCGGTCACTTTATTTGGGGCTCTTGGGGTCACACACCGGTACCCTCTTAATTATTGAGTCCATTAATATTTGTAGGCTTGGGGAAAGGTGCTTTCTCTAGTAGGAAGCCTGAATGTCCTACCCAGTGCCTGTGCATGTATGAAGCTTATACCTCCTTTTCGTCGAGTGCCACCGTCATCCTCTTCCAGATCAAGCTCCTCATCTGAGGGGATAAATGATCAGTATTAGCAATTAGTAGTTGATAGTCTCATTTTCTTAATACTGCGGGGTCTTTCTCTGAACTCATTGCACTCTTTTCTTTAGGAGAAGTTTGATTACCGTGCTCTTCTTTCTTCAAAAAATCATCTCTCACCTTCGAGCTGGCCCTCTCCTCTTTCCTTTCCACTCGTTTACTCACAGCATTTTGAAGTACTTACCAAACGCAAGGTGCTGCACTAGGAGCTGGGGACAAGCAATGGACACGACGGACAGGAGCCCTGCCCTTGTAGAGCTTCCAATCCATTGGATTATTCATGTGCCTATCACTAGCATCCTAATCCTTTTCCTCAAATCCTATTTCCTCCCCTTCTGAAATTCTCTTCAAAATGTATTATCTCCATGCAAGTTTTCGCTCTGGTTTTAAGCACTCCAGAGTTAGGATGTTAGGGTGTATGTGTGTGAGATTTGGAGTGGGTGTTTAAACTCTCTGTGATTAATTAGTCCTTAATGTATCCATCTTTGTTCAGCTGTAGCAGAGGCTGGTCATGTACATAATTTTATGTTCCTAGTACTTGGGACTTGTAGTTATCTTTTTCCTGTTTTTATTCAGCCAGCCTTGTTCATTAGAGTGTAAGCTCCTGAGGGCAGTTGGAATGGTCTTTTAATTAATTGCTGTAGATTCACAATGGGTTCTAAGTCAATGCTAGTGTCTAACTCCAGTCAAGCGTTTATATGGTCAAAGTCATAACGTGATTGGCTAAGTTTCTTACCCTCATTAACCCATTTCATCTCAGGCTTGGTACTACTTGATAAAAGAGGAATTGGGCCTTTATAAAGAAAGTATGCATACCAGAATCATATTTTAGCTATTTTATACACGGGGCGAAATGAGCAACAATACACTCGCTAATTTTCACCCCCACCACGACCCCCTCTCACACACACACCCACCCACACATGCACGTGTACACACACGCAGTGGAGACGGTGTGATGGGCAACGTTTGGAGGGCTGAATACTCAGTTTCTCCCAGCGGCACTTACTTTCCTTTCTCTTTCTGGGTCTTCTGGCATTTACTTGTCTTGCTTCTCCATAGTTTTACTACTAAATGGAACTTTTTTTTTTTTTGTCTTTTGTCTTTTTTCCATGTCTGGCAACACTGGGTCTTCTGGCATTTACTTGTCTTGCTTCTCCATAGTTTTACTACTAAATGGAACTTTTAAGGAGATGGTCTAGGGACAACCCCCCCCCCTTTTTTTTTTTTATACCGATTATATGGCAATAACTGTTCTGGACTGTCAAAATGAGGGAC
>NW_007729940.1:165140-185289 GCF_000696425.1 Galeopterus variegatus | reverse complement strand
GTATGGGGGCTCGGACCCCGCGGGCAGGAGCGCCGCCGCGCTTCCCAAGCGGCGCACTATCCAGTGCGCCACCGGGCCAGCCCTAAATGGAACTTTTAAGGAGATGGTCTAGGGACAATCCCCCCTTTTTAAAAAAATATAAGGTTTATATGGCAATATGAGTTCTGATATGTCAGAATGAGGGAAGTAAACTTGAAGCTCATAGGTCAGAAGAAACAGCATAAAAATGGTAAGACACTACAGAATATTAAAGAAATAATTGATTTCACATGAAAAATGATGCTGTTCCCTGCAAAAATAAAAATTAAGAGACTGACGCTCTGGAAAAATAAATCACCTTTTACCAAGATAAATAACAAAAATATGTTTGCTTTACAAGATGCTATGGGAAAAGAAGCACTTTGACTCAACAATGCCTATCTCCATGTATGATCCGTCTGGCAGCAGAGAATTTCCTACTTACCACCTGTAGTGCTCCCCAACCCCACCCTGAGAATAAAGATGTGAGATAATGGAGGAGTGAAATCAAATATAGGAAATAGATCATGCCGAAATAAATCGCGTTAAACATCATTCTTTGCACATTGTCTTCTCATTATTTGTCCACTTCCTTCCTTCCTCTGCTATGATGCTTTTCCTTTTTTGACATGGGACTGATTTTACAGGATTCAAAACATTAGAGCCAGACTTGGTACATCTTCGGTTTTAGAGATACCCAATAATTTGGACAGAGAGCAGCTCTTTTGCTGATATCAAACAACTCAATCACAAAGACCAATAATTTGCTGTGCTCAGGCACTTTTGCAGAGAGTGTTTATTCTACCTCTGCTGTCTGTGCGCAGCTGTCTCTTCCTCCCAATTCTAATCAATGTAAATTGGGTCAGATCTCCGCTGTGAATTACAAATTGGATCTGAAGTTGGAGGGTCACCGTGCCTGCTAGTCCACCTCCTTCCCACCACCATTAGATGGGAAGCTACACCAAAGATCTTTTCTAAATAAATCAGACTTTATTGTAAAACTCGGCCACTGACGAGACATAACCTCATTAGCATTGATTTTAAAATAAATTATTGAAAGTGGCTTGCCTGCTCTTTGCATTTGTAAAATAGGAGAATGTAAATGTATTTGCAATGATAAAAATGAAAACTAAAACTTGATTCCTTTATCCTTTCAGGCAATAGCACTTAATCTAGTCATGATATAAAAATGGAAAAAATAGAAATCTGTTTTCTGCAGTTCAATTCCAGACCAGATACTCTCCATCGCGCCTTTGGAGTCACCTAGAAAGAAAGAAAAACGCTGGCCGAAGAGCTTACATATCATTCATCGCCATTACTAAGCTCTCTGGTGATGGATGTGAACGGGGAAGCTCCAGTCCCCACATCTGTTCTATCTAATGTCCTTCCCGGGTGGCTGGAAGTGGGCTCAAGTCAAGAAGCCTTTCTATTGATGGGCTGGGTGCTGTGCCTCTAGGGCCTTTGGAAGACTGAGTATGGGGCACTGTCATGCAGTGAAGGGAAGTGCCTTCTGCAGCTGGCTGTGAAAAGCACACCCCTTGGCATCTTCACAGCTCTAGAGGGCACAATGTGAACAGAGGGGGGCACTGTCATGCAGTGAAGGGAAGTGCCTTCTGCAGCTGGCTGTGAAAAGCACACCCCTCGGCATCTTCACAGCTCTAGAGGGCACAATGTGAACAGAGAGGGAACAATTTATCTCTGATATTTCCATGAAACCAAATTGGTAACTTTCTTTTTGGTGGCTGGCTGATGAGAGGATTCGAACCCTTGACCTTGGTGTTGTAACACTGCACTCTAACCAACTGAGCTAACCGGCCAGCCTACATTGGTATCTTTCAAACTCCAGAGTCAAGACAACGGCTGGCTGATGAGAGGATTCGAACCCTTGACCTTGGTGTTGTAACACTGCACTCTAACCAAATGAGCTAACCGGCCAGCCTACATTGGTATCTTTCAAACTCCAGAGTCAAGACAACTGATTATATGGCAACAGGAAAAGTCTTTTTGCTCACAAAAGGGGGTGGGTTAAATAGCTACATTTCTCATTTTTATTAATCTGTAACATGAGACTTTAATTTTAAGAGACTATTTTGAAAAATATTTAGGCTAAAGAGCTTGTTGAACTTCCTTATATGAATATTATTAGGCATTTTAGTGTTACATCTACTGAAATACATCTTCATTTAACAGAGAATTAAAATTTATGTGCTAGCTCAACTTTAAACAGTAATAGATTATAATGGTCCCTGCTCCTAACAGGGCATATGGGACCCCAACCTTACATAGGTTTTAAACAAATTAACCTCTAAAGATTACTGCCCACTTATTACATTAAATGCTCTACTTGATCCCCAAATATCTCATCTCAATTGGGACAACAGCTGAAGAAGACTCTGTTAACTGTGCGAACACGTAAGAGAACCATGGGGCATCACAAATGAGATTCAGTATCCAGAGAGTCGATTTCAATCAACATTCTTGGCACAATGTCAGGGACACTAATGAGAGGCTGAGAGAACAGGACACTGAAGCCACCTCAGAGAGACAGAGAGGAGCCAGCTTCTCATGACACCTGGCTCCTTCCCTGAAGTGCTGCTCTGACACCCTTCTGACATTGGCTAAACCTGATACCAGAAAGAATAACATTAGAAAAAAACGACTCGATCAGAAAGAGGGGAAATCACTTCCCCAAACAAAACAAAATGACAAAAACTTAAAAAATGCCAACTGTATCAATGTGCAACCAGATGTCAAGGTGCTCTGTTGACAGATGCAACAGAAATACAGATAGATTCAAAGTGCAAAGGGAACATGCAGAAAAGTAAAAATAAACTGTTTTACGGCGTGCACAGATATGTTAAAATTCAAGAATGCTATAAGCACGTCCTCAGACAACATGGAAAATACAAGCAAGATTCTAATAACACATCTAATTCTCTGTTGTGTATTTGGTAATCTCAACTGTTACCTCAAAATATTTACAACCTATCTCCATGACATGGTCTTGATGTATAAGATATTAAACTTAATTTGTGCTAACTGCAACAGTTGGAATGCACCGAACTTAATTTCACAAATAATAACTGGGCACCTACTAATTGGGGAGAAAGACCTGAATACAAATCATATAGTAAGGGCTAAAACAAAGCTTAACTCCAGTTGAGAATCTGGGAGGATGTCACTGAGGAGACACATCTGAGCAGAATGTGTAGGGTTTCATAGGCTGAGCTCAGGGGGAATATTCCAGGTAGAAGAAACAGCATGATTCCGGTTTGGTGTAGCCGAGCAGCACAGGTGCCTGGGGCTCGGGGTGTGAGAGAGAAAAGGCCAGGAAGCTCAGGGGAGACCTGGTGATGGCGCTGACTCTTCTCTGATGTTTTTTCTTCTTCATAAACTTGGTATTTTGGTCTCTGTTTTTTATCTTTCTTTAGACCTCTTACTATCTCTATTCCCTCTTCCTGTGGGTCTAGACAACTGTACAAGGGGAAAAATATTTCCACAAAATGCTTGTTTCCATTTGACTCAAATTTAAAAAAAACAGATATATGCTTTATTAGAAAGCAATGTGGTTTCTGAGTCTCCAAGTGCGGGCCGCATCGGAATGTGCACAGGGAGGGCTCTTTGTCTCTCTTTCTGCCTGCTCTATGAAATCTCTCGAGAGGACACAGCCGGATTCTGTTGCCATCGCAGCTGCTACAAGGCCCCAGTCACAGCTCTTCAGCGGTTTCAGGCGCCTTGCTGGATTCCAGCCTTGAGGCCCCAGACAAAGAGAAACCTGATAAAAGTTGTTCTCTTACGGAATCTTGAATCATGAAACAGGGCCTATGCTAGCCTGTAAAAAAACTTTGGGAGCGGGGGAGAGAGGGGCTCAGGGAAGCCTCCCTTTCTCTACACATTGCTTTAGCATTTCTTTGTGGTAGTCCCTGCAGTTTAATCTACTGCAAATGAGATTGAAAAAATCAAGGGTCCCCATATGCTCCAATTGGATGTTCAGAAATCCCACCAGATACCAACCTTGAGACCGTATTTTCCAGAACTAACATTTTTGTGGTCCGTCTGAAACCATGAGTGCTCTGGTTGTCCTTTATGGGGAAAAGAGTGCTAGCCACATAGCAAATGCTAATTATCCCATGATTAATGGGATATAGTGCTTTTAATTTGATGACTCATGCATTATTTTGATTAGGAAAAAGCATTTTTTTATTGACTTGGTATGTGTTACATACACTTTTCTCTCTACTTGGAAGCCTATCTAAATTATACTCCAGAAGGGAGATCTCACTTACATGGCTTTCCCCGTAGAGAGAGCGAGGGCTTGTGTAGGCCCCATCCCAAAGAGGAGGATTAGCAGAACCGTCAATGCTAAGTAATCTCCACAAAGCACATTTACCTGTTATAATGAAACAAATGTTAGAGCCCTAATCACTTGACTATTGATGGGTGTGCAACGTTAGCACAATCCGACTTTACCATCAGCTGTCCCTCCACCAGCACCTGGCCTCGCAGTAGAAATGGGCCTGAGCAGAAGGTGTGCCCCACATTCCATCTGCTCAGGCTTTTCAATTTCACCTGCTTCTTACACAGAGCTGGAAATGGCCAACTGGCTGGTCTCAGGTCCGATCGGTGAGGGCGGGGACCTAGTCATCCCTCAACTCTTCAAGGAGATAACACTTCCTATTTCAACACCACCAAATTAATAATAGCCAGCATTTACTGAGTGCTTACTGTATGCCAGGGCTCTGTGCTGAGTGCTTTAAGCATATCAGTTCTAGACTCCTCCCTGCATCTCTTTAAGATATCTACTCTTGTCTTTCCCATTTTATAGGGGAGGCAATCAGACAAAGGGAGGGAAAGTAACTTGCTCAAGGTCTCACAGCTAGTAGGTGGTAGAGCAGATTCACCCTGATTTGAAGCCAGCATTTGTACCCGCGATACCATGCTTTCTTTCACATGCTCGGTAGGTGGTCTTGTGAGATGGTGGCAGAGGGAAGACAATGTTAGGCCCCCTCACATTGCACCTCAATTCTTCCAGGACTGGTGGTGTAGCACATGCAAAACTCAAACAGCAATTTCAGAAGTAAGAAGTAGCAAGCTGAGTGGAGTGGACAGGAAGCTGGGGGATGGGGACTGTGGCTGAAATATTCATATAATTAAATGCCAATATATGCCACCTCCAATGCTGTCTCTAAGAACTATGACGGTAGAGGCTTTTGGGAAAGAACTTGTTGGCTGGGTACGGCAGTGTCCTTTGGAAACTTATAGGCAAGGTAGCTGCTTTTCCCTAATCTGCAGAGAGAGACCCTGGCTTTGCTACTGGGTGGCCTTCCTCATTTCTGATGGACAGTTGTTGTGGGCACAGGGTAAGTGGCTTCTTCGAGAAAACAGACCAGTCTCTATGCCCTTGGGTCCACTCCAACATACAAGCTGGCAGGAATTTTGGAGGAATGACCTGATACCTGGGCAGTGCTACAATGGCCGAAGATAGGAGTCAGGGGATGGGAGAAAGATGGTTGCTGAGAAGCCAATGATACATTTATTGCGCCCACCGGGGATAGGCAGGAATTTTGGAGGAATGACCTGATACCTGGGCAGTGCTACAATGGCCGAAGATAGGAGGGGATGGGAGAAAGATGGTTGCTGAGAAGCCAATGATACATTTATTGCGCCCACCGGGGATGAGGCGAAGGTCCCAAATTCATCTCAGCCCCTTTCTCTTTACTTTCCTTTGCCCTATGTCTCTGAGCATCAGCCCTGTCCTCCCTGGCTCCTTTGAGAACTAAGCATGGTGCATGAAAAGGCCCTTTCTTTGCACTCCAGAAGGCTGAGTGGTTCAGTGACGTTTTCCCAGAGCTCTTTTCCACAGCTGTAACCCAAAGTGGAGTGTCACCCGGATATTTCTTCAAGCCTGGGCAGGAGTGAGCAGAATGTGAGCTCACTAGGAAGATTCCGGCAAGTTGGGGAGTGCATCTCCTTTTAGGGAGTGTTGTGAATTAGATCCATTTCTGCACCCTGCTGTTGCAACGGAGCAGACTGTGAAAGGGAAGATTCTCAGAGGAGCTGTGTTTTAATGTAGCAATTTGATTCAATTTTCCACTCTATAAAATTACCCATCACTGCTCGTTGCTTTCTAACAGACACCTTCACTCTTAATTTAACAATCCTATCGAATTCTGCCAGGGAAATTGGAAAAATTTATCACCTGTGAAATTTTATTTTCCTTTGGTTGTATCTGTTTTTGTAAAACTTCATTAACGACGATGACTTGCTGAGGAAATTATCATTTTTTTTTTAACTTCAGACACAAGAAATGGCTCGACCTCAACCAAGATATCATTTGCATAATAAAACACAACAAAAAGGCTGGGGAAGTCGGGACTGGCAGAGGTTGGAAGCGCTAGGAGAAGAAGCAGGCTCTCCTTGGTGGGTGGGTGAAGTCCCCATCAGGGAGGAGATGTGTGGCCCCAGCCCTGCTCCTTGACTCAGGAAGCAATGACGTGGCTTCTGCCCCAGGGAAGAGACCAATACAGTGTGCAGAGAGTTGGACTCTCTTCTAAGGAAGCTTTGCAATGCAAGTTGTTTATTGAAGATGTTTTTAGCAACCAGCAATGTCTTCAGGGGCCTGAGTGTTAGATTCACCTTAGTTCCTAAGTTCATCTGGGATTGAGGTTTAAAATTGCTATAAATTTAGGCTTAACTTGAATTTCTCAACAGAGAACTGAATTCCTGGCAAATTTCCACAGGAGCTATCTTTCTGAATTTTTTTTTTTTTTGTCTTTTTTCGTGTCTGGCAACGGATCGCAACCCTCGGTGCTGCGCCCGCACCTCGCTCAGCCAGTGAGCGGCCGGTCCGTATGTGGGATCCGAACTCTCGGCGGGAGTGCCACTGCGCTCCCAAGCGGCGCACTGTAGCAGTGCACCACCGGGCCGGCCCCTATTTCAGACTTTTGAAATCCTTCATAATTTTGAAGCAACTTTCCATTATTTTCACAATTCACAGAAAAGAAGTTGGAACTATAGAGTTTTGATGATTAACCCCCCAAATTCACAGTAAACCAATGAAAACCAACATGATCATTCTCGACTCATTTACCTTGTCAATACATGTGAAAAATTACTTCACATGGCACAGATGAAAGACGCCCCCTGATCAAATACAACTGTCTCCCAGAGCAAGGCAGAGCCTCTGTACTGGGAACCATAAGTTTCCCTCATTCTCTCCTTCCGAGGATGCGGGTTAGCTTTGGCTTCCTTTAGAGTTTTCAAAGTCATATTCTTCTACCATGTCAAAAGTTTCTGAAACTAGTGGAAGGTAATTGGAAGACAACATTTCTCACCTGGTAAGATTTCATAAATTTCCTCTTCTTCTTTCTCCTCTGTAGACTCTTTTATCCCTACACTCCCAGGCAAGATAATGGGTCTGCACTGTGCACCAGAATTTGGGGCATCGAAACCATCAATATCGTCGTACATTTCTTCTTCTTCTTCCTCCTCCTCCTCTTCTTCATATGGAATGGTTAAGGAGCTCAGATCTGCCAGGACACAGATCAAGATAGGGAGAAAAAGAAAAGAATAAGGCAGGGAAAGAAAGGGGGAGAAGGAGGAGGAAGGATGAGAATAAAACATGTCAAAAGAAAATGAAACACTAGGTTAAGTGCTGTTATTTCTAATGCAGGCCTTGGTGGCAGGAAATCTGCAGAAAAGGCCAGACTAGCACTGCATCAGGTTTAAACCATCAACATAAATCCTTCCTTGCAATAAAACTTGATAAGGATGAAGCAGCCCTGAAAAGTATGGGTGTGTGAATGAGAACATGAGGTGAGGCAAGAAAATAGGCCAGAAGAGGAAATGCCAGCATGCCACGCACTGCCCATCGAGTAGAAAACTGGAAGGTGAGTCATGGTCTGTGGTTCTCCAGGGCGCACAAACCGTGAGGACTATGGTGGCTTCCTTAGAGTGTCTGAGCACTCAGAAGCCCATCTCCCCAAATGATCTCACTGCAGAATTTCAGACAAGTTTTTTTTTTTTTTTTGTAGAGAGAAAAATGGGCAAAAATGGGAGAGGAATGTAGAGAGAAAAATGGGCAAAAATGGGGGAGGAAAAGAAATGGGGTATGGGAAAATATAGCAGTAACACAAGACCAAATGGAAGGGCTGAATGACACAGTTACCATGTCCTTCTGCAACAGTACAATCTGGCTGACCTTAAAGTGGGTCACAACATAGCGGATGTTGAGCCATTACAGCACTGGGGAGCACCGGGGCAGGGCAGGGAGATTGGTTTTTTATTTTAATGGGGAACTGGGAGGGTTCATTCTCTGACGTGTACCAGAGTGCTCTCTGAAACCCTGCTGAGGGGCCTCTGCAGGATGGGCGAATGCAGGCAGCGTACTCTGGGGAAGGAAAGGATGCAGAGACATCCAACATTCATTTCAAAACACAATAAAACTGTTTGACTTGATTAGGCTTTTAATAAAGATTCTGCAACAATTTTCATCTGAATTCTGATGCCACCACATAGGAGGAAAGGATCAAAGACACATTTGTGGCTTTAACCATATGTTATTATTTTGTTTGTTTTAAAATAAGATGGAATGAATAATTTCTTCAATGTGGGATTCTGAAAGTACCACAGGGTACAGCTCAATAAAGCTGCTTTGAGTTTTATTGAGGTTTACACACTTAGGGGTATATTACACGCATAAATCCAAGGCACCTAGATGAGAGTATACCCTGTAGTCTCGCCTTCAGTGTTCATGTTTGCCTAGTTCCAGTCTATTATACGTGATGCTGTTGGTGGATGCAATAGTTTGTTTTTGTGATAGCAAAGGCATAACTGGGTAATATAGGCAATTCTTGTAATTAAAGCTCTGGTGCTTCCTTCTTTGTATCCACAATAAAATCTTACGGCAGAATAAAAAACTGAGATGAGAAGACTTGGTGTTTTTATTTTTTATTTTTATTTTTTAAAAAGATGACCAGTAAGGGGATCTTAACCCTTGACTTGGTGTTGTCAGCACCAGGTTCACCCAGTGAGCTAACCAGCCATCCCTATATGGGATCCAAACCTGTGGCCTTGGTGTTATCAGCACCGCACTCTCCCGAGTGAGCCACAGGCCGGCCCCAAGACTTGGTGTTTTTAGGTTTATGTGCTTCTTCTTAGGTCCTGGGCTGTGTATAAAGGTGGTGTTTCTGCCTTTCTGAAAAAGCAGGGTCCTGCCATGATGGCATATGAGGGTTACATAATACCAAGTGGCCCATTCAAGGATGACTCCTTCTACTTGCCAGGCCACTGTTACTGCTATGCTAGCAGGCTGACCAGCAGAGGGTACTCTAAGAGCAGTCATTTAACATCTTCAGGCAGGACTCTTCTCATAACCAAAGCAAGGAGCATTTGATTGTGGCTTGGGAAATAGCAATGTTTTTA
This sequence comes from Galeopterus variegatus, assembly GCF_000696425.1. Lineage (NCBI taxonomy): Eukaryota > Metazoa > Chordata > Mammalia > Dermoptera > Cynocephalidae > Galeopterus > Galeopterus variegatus. Next base: position 175,848 of record NW_007729940.1, on the reverse strand, counting down.
GTGTCTAATGTCTCTGAAGGCCACCTAGATTAGTTTAGATTTCTACTTCCTCCTAAGAGTAGAAACAAGATTTTGGACTTCAACTGCAACTGGGTGACTTTAAGTTGGATATCATGAATTTCCTTTCCAGAACATAAGGGGTTAGGAGACACTGAATTGGGCTGAGGTGGTTGTTAGGATTTCCTTTTCTAGTGGTTACAAATATCATGGACTTGTCTGTAGGTGAGTAGATGAGCTATGATGTCAGAGGTCATCTCCAGGTTGATGATTTCTTTACCTTTTGATTCATAGATGGTACTATTTGTTGTTATAATATGGGGGATGTGGTAGGGAGGGTAGGGGTGAGAAAGGGCAGGAAAAATATACATTGAAGCCTGTCAAGTATATATTTATGCAATATAACTTCAACTGCAAATCCACTGAAGTATTATTTCTGTAGCAATGACACTTACCCTTTAACAAGAAACTTATTTGATCCACCCAGTCTCTGGCTTCAGCTGGACTAGTAGCTGTAAACTAGAAAAAAATTAGTGAATTAACTTATCACCTTCACTAAAATTTCCATGAATCTTGATAGGGAAGTTCAAGGAAAAGGAACCTGTGAGTTTTGGAGTCTAGTTTAAAGCTCAGGATTCTCTGCATGCTTAACTTTTAGGAAAAAAATCCCAAATATCTCACTCAAACTTATTTTTTTTATTCAGCAATTTTGCATACCCAGAGATGACAGCTTTTTGAGTCGAGACATTCAGGTCCATATGCATTCATTCATTTGATTATCTATTCCTGCATCAGGCATTTATTTGAGAAAAGTTTACAGGAAAAAAAGCATGCAAACCAACATACGTGAAATGGGAACACTACAAAGGAGGTGCATTTGGTAACAACTGGATGTTGAGAGGAAACAGGAAGCATTACTGCTGCCTACAGAAGGTCAGGGAGGCTTGCTGAAGTCACACTGTTTTGGATGGATTTTAAGAGTTGGTGGAAACTGGTGGAGGGAGTTGGACATTTCAGGTAGGGGGAACCACGTGAAAAAGAAAAGAAGTGAGAACATCATGTATGGGAAAGGTAGGCAAGTCAGCCCGACTGAAGAACAGCAACAGATGAAGCTGAACAGGTCAGGGACAGAGGGGAGTTGATAAAAGGGCTCCGAGTGCGAGGAGTGCAGACTTAAATGCAGCAATAAGAAGCCACTACCAACTCTATCGAATGGAGTGGGACGTTCTTTCAATAGTTGTGGGTAGGAGGGATTAGAAGAGGGAAATTTGGGGACAGAAAACCAACTAGAAAGCTGCTTAACGAGTCTTCTGGGTGAAGTGATAGGGATTTAACCATTGTGATGGCTGTGGGAACAAATAAGAATGGAAAGATCCAAAGGACACTGTAGAGGAAGAATCCACAGACCATGGTAATGATTTGGATTCAATGGACCAAAGAAAAGAAGTAAATAAAATACATTCAGATTCACAAAACAGGCCAGTCAGGCTTTAGCCCTTAGTAATTTTTTATTTTAAATGAATCAACTTAAAATAACTGTTCCTAAAAAACATTTAGATTATCTGTCCATTAAGAGTAACATAAAGATATGTGCTGCATAAGAAACCTAGATCCCTGCATAATGCTTATTAACAGACTTTGCTATTCTTGGTTTCTTTAAAACGTATTTCTATAAAAGAATTTATAGGGATGTTGGTTTAGATTTGTCATATAAACTTTTATCTGGATGTAATACCATTAGAATTTAATAATAAAAATAACCTAGGAACATACACAGTGCATACATCTATATTATACACATTTATAAAAAACTCTATAGAAAAGTTTTAGTTTAAATTTTTAAAAATTCTAGAAATTGCATAATGAAGATGAACATTTTAGGTCATTTTAATCAAAATAAGAGTTAAGATATTGTAGAAATATAAAAGATAAATGCTGAGAAAAATTTGAAGAGTCAAAGGGTTACTTGAGTGGCTAATTTAATCTTAGCAGGGTTTTGTTCTTTTTCATAAGTTAGCTAAAGTTTTTCTAAATTGCTTTAGTAAAATTGTGATAAGGTAAAAAATTATTAAAAAGCAAGAAAAAATATACACACATGTAAAAATATATTTTTGGTGAAAATCACTATTCCCATGGTTAGAATTTTTTTATTGTTTTAATTAACTTTACAATAGATAGTAAATGCATGAGGGAAAGACTCAAAATACATAAAAATAAACACAGTGAGGAATAAGTCTTTCTTACCCCAACCAGGTCCTCTAGCCCCTCAGTTATCATTGTTACTACCCAAAAACCATTGTCACCAATATCTTAGAAATATCTTTCAGAGACATGCAATGCATCTACACACAGGGAGTTATTTTGGATAGCAAGATGAATATTGGGAAATAAATTTTCACTCTACAGTTAGATTTTCCTTTTTCTGAATTTCGTGGGGGGGAAGTGAGAATCAGTTGAAAAATAAAGAGAATGGGAATTAGAGCCATTAAAGTAGAGACTATGAGCAAGGAACTGGATTGTGTGCTGCCGTAGACAAGAATCTCACCTATGGGTGAGACGGGGAAGGGGAGGGCTCAAGAGATGGGAGCCAAGCAAAGGCAGCATCTAGGATGAGAGGCAACAGAGAGCAGAAGGAGGTGTGACATAGCCAAGGGAGGACATATCAAGAAAGAGGTCTTAGTTGGTAAGAAATGAGCAGGTAACAAAGAAAGGCTGGAACCCAGCATCACAACCAAGGCTTATATGCAACATGGAACGAGACTGCAACGCTAATGAGCATCACCACCTCCTCGGTTCGTCCTACCTCGTAGCTGCGCCTATCCTGGGAGGTCAGTTCAAAGCAGGATTCTTTCTTGGAATCTCTTCGCAGGTGGGGGGCCATCCGTACACTGTAGCCCTTAATGAGGAAGGTCCCTTTGGGCTGCTTGCCTGCAAGACAGGAAAGCTTCCTGTATCCCTAGAGAGATGCAACTGCCAAGGGAAGGCATCTTCTCTGGTATGTAAAATAAAAGCACAGAAACAGCTGTCACATCCCCGAGGAACCACAATAGTCAAGGAAAGGTTATTAGGGAAGCTTAAGAAGAGTCTACTGCAACAGCAAGGCAGATATCACTGCCAAGCTAGGGAAATGCAATGTGAAAGGTTATTTTGCCAAAAGAGTACAACAGAGACAGAGAATTTATTAGAATGTTAAGAGATCTATAATAACAGAAAGGAGGAATTATTACAGCAGGGAGAGTGTGGCTGTAAACGTGAGGCTCTTGAAGGCTATTACAGAGCTGAAGCATTATTATCAGGGCCAGCAGAGCTCACATTCGAGGGGAGGGACAGCGGTGCAGGGGGGCATTATAAGGTCCTGGAATCTCCTCCCATGCTCTATGTAGCATTTGGGCTAAACCGCTCTCCCCCTCCCCTGCTGGCCAGGTGGGGATTTATCCTAGAGAGAAAATAATTAAAACTTGGCATTTTATCCTTCTTCCAAGAGGTCAAATTGGGAAGTAGCGGAATACCGTTGAGTATTGTTAGATGATAAGGAAGGAGATAAAAGGAAAAGGACCCTAAATGAAGGAAAGGAGAGGCTATTCTGCCTGTCATTCCTTTTTCAAAAATTAAGTACTAGAAACAGGAAAAAAGGAGGTGGCTCTTAAGGATTTTGTGTCCTCATTGTGTGATTCAGACAGAACAAATGGAGGACAGAAACCACAGTGTCTAGATGATGCTTTGTGCCCTATGTCATGTGGAATGAATTGCTTAATAAGTGCTTTTTGATGATAATGATGATAAGAAGGACAGTGGATGACAATATTAGCCAAAAAAATTAAAAAAATATAAAAAAGCAAAAAGACTCTGTCTTCACCTGGTTGAGCTAAAAGAAATACACAAACACTCTGTACTGACTAAGAAAATGTCCTGGGCACAATAAGAAATAATTGGTGAGACGGGAGCCATGCAACAGTGCTTTTTGACACCAGAATCTTTTTTGTTAAAGTATCTCTCCTTGTTCTTTTTTCTTTTTTTCCTTTTTGTCTTTTTTCGTGACCAGTAATGGGATCGCAGCCCTCGGTGTCGCGCCCGCACTGCGCGTTTCTTTTTTTCCTTTTTGTCTTTTTTCGTGACCAGTAATGGGATCGCAGCCCTCGGTGTCGTGCCCGCACTGCGCGCAACCAGTGAGCGGACTGGTCTCTATATGGGATCCGAACCCTCGGCGGGAGCGCCGCCACGCTCCCAAGTGCCGCACTCTACCGAGTGTGCCACCGGGCCGGCCCTCTCTCCTTGTTCTAACTGACCACTAAAATGTTTAGTTGTTTCTTTGGTCACCAGATTTTATTTCACCCTGATGGCCAAATGGTCAATAAAAGTCTCTGCAGCTCTTGCTCTTTGCCTCCTCTCTCACCGTGAGTACAGAGGACTCTGAACAAACAGACATGATGCCTGGTTTTACATCCAGATATGCCAACCACTTATTTAAATGCAAGGAAAATGGTGTCTTAGTTCATTTTGTGTTGCTATAGAAGAAATACCTGAGACTGGGTAATTTATAAAGGAAAGAGTTTTATTTAGCTTACGATTCTGGGACAGCTGCATCTGGCACCAGCCTCAGGCTGCTTCTACTCATGGTGGAAAAGTGGCAGCAGCTGGTGGGTACAAGCAGATTACATGGCGAGAGGAAGCAAGAGAGAGAGAGAGAAGAGATGCCAGGGTCCTATAAACAATCAGCTCTTGTGGGAACGAATCCAGCGAGAACTCACTCACTACCCCTCCTCCCCCAGGGAGAACATTAATCCACTCATGAGGGATCCGCTCCCATGACTCAATCAGTTTCCAACACTGCCACATTGGAGATCAAATTTCCACATGAGTTTTGAGGGGACAACACATCCAAACTCCGGGCCAGCCCGGTGGCGCACTGGAGAGTGCGCTGCTTGGGAGTGCGGCGGCGCTCCTGCCAAGGGTTCGGATCCCATGTGGAAACCGGTTCCCACTCACTGGCTGAGCGCGGTGCGGGTGCAACACCGAGGGTTGCGATCCCGTTATCGGTCAGTTAAAAAAAAAAAAAAAAAAAGACAAAAAGAAAACACATCCAAACTCCATCAAATGGTAAACATTTTTACAATGATACAAATGTCCTATTAGTTTGAAGGTTTAAAATAAGAAAATAACACGTGGCTGGCTTATCTGCCTAGACTTTAGAGCAGAACTTGTGGTTGCTGGAGTTGACTGTGGGCTGAGGATTGGAAGGACACAGGGGACTTGTCGCTCAGTTTCTGGACTATGCTGCTGTCATTTCCAAGCAGGGCTTCACACTTGACCCCTAGATGGGAAAGGCTCTGAGGAATCGGAGATGGTGAGTGGAAGATGAAGGTCAGTGACGCCTGCTGCAGGCCGAGAGGCAGGGAGAAGCAATCGCCACAAAGCCCAAGGGCAACTCTTAAGGATTCCAAGTCGCTTAGCAAAGCTGCAGTTCTTTCTGCTACCTTAGTGCCAAAGGTGCAGGAAGTCCAAAGGCAACTGAGTGGGTGTCTGATTATTCCCTGGACTGGATATCCAGACATTGGGAGAGGAATAAGTTTGGGAAAGAAAGAAGAGAGGAAAAACAGAAAATGGTTGGAAGGAAAAAGAAGGGTGTCTACTCTATCGGTATCACTGGCCTCTGGATGAAGGTGGCAGAGCTTGAGGGAAGTCCCCGCGAGAATTGATCCTTTTTTTACTTTGCCTCCTTCTGGCTTCCTAGAAATACTTCTGGGCAGTCCACCTCTGCAGAAGGGTATCTCCTATTTGACAGTTTGCATTCACCTACAATGATAATTTTTAGCTTGTATTTATCTGTGGCAGCTGCCAATTGTGTTTATGTCATTTATTCCTTCTGATGAAATAAGCAATTGTGTTAAACATGGATGGGAGGCCTTCTAGGGACAGCTCATGAGTGTTGTGCTCGATTGAGTCAGTGGTGGCTCGTTAAGAAACTGCCTCTGGCCTGAGTCAACACTTCGCTGCAGCTGCCATCTGGCTGAAGGGCGCCTCTTGGGCACAGCAACCATCCTGATCTCAACACTCTATGGCTATAGGATGTCCACTAGATTGCTTCCCAGTGGTAAGATCGAGTTTGTAGCACGCTTTTTGAGGGTCCAAAATTTAGGGTTTTATTTCTGGGCCACTGTTAATCTGTTTAAATCTTTCTCAGAAATATTTTTTTGCAATATGTTAGCTATGTGATTAATGCTTATAAAGAGTTTGGAGTTTTTGTTTTTTTTTTTAAAGAATGCCAAAACATTCAACTTTGATACTGTTTTGTCATTAGTCATAATAAAAGAACCCTTTGATATGCCGATCATGCTATCTTAGTGTTTAAAGGGGAAATAATTCTAAATTGGCCTCTGTGTTTTTGGTGGTGGGTAAGGTATTATTTACCCAAGCCTGTTTCTTCCCTAAGCATGTCCCTTTATGGGTGTTAGTTAAGGACTGCTATCTTGAGATGTAAGTGCTTAAGAATTTACGAAGTGCTTGCATCCAGGAGTGAGAAGCTGCTGTGCAAATGAAGAACACTTACTTTTCTCATTAGCATAGTAGTAGAAGAGGCCTCTGCTGACAACACACCATCGCTTCTGCCACTCTGATCCAAAGAAACTATGATCTAAACAGAACAGCAGTAGGGGACATAAATTCAGGTAACTACAGTCACTGAAGAGTCTGTAAAATCCAACAACACACAGTCCAGTGTGTTGTTTTATTTCCCAGGTTAATGGACTGTAAAACCCTCCCTTTCACTCCCACAGGTTATCCCATATTGACTCAGAGTCCAGAGGACTAGCTCAGTGAGAGGTACAAGTTCTAAACAGGGTTGCCCGCCCTGTGCCCTCACAACTGTTTTTTTTTAATCTAGCTTCCTTTATATCTTTGAGGTTTTAATTTCATCTTGTACCTTTCAAATTATCCATGACATCTTTATATGTTGGCTTTAACAAACCGAAATGATGCCCCAGCCCATAGCCGCAAGAGAGGCTTTTTTGTGCTAAGCTCGTTTGCCTGTTGAACATTAAACTTGAGACACCAACCCTAGCAGTACCTATTCTAATGGAACGAGTTAAAGGTCAAGAGTTGGGCTTGTCTGCAATTTGAAAGTAGGCTGCTTCACATATAATATAAAAACTACACTTTTGCAAAACAGTTGGGAGCACAGTGCGAGATGAGGACAAGAATATCATTCATTCATTCATGTAACAAGTTTTATTAGGCACCTGTTGTGTACCAGGCATTAGGGATACAGTGGTGAGCAAGGCAGAACCAATCCCTATCCTGCTGAAGCTCACAGTCTGCTGAATATGTGGGCCATCTCTCCTCAGCCTACGACACACACCAGACTTTTCTTTCCTTGCCTTGCTTTTACCTTGTACCTGCCTAGCACGGTATTGGGCACAGAGAAGGCACCCGATAGGTTAGCCCTCTTTTTCCTCATTTCTCTTCCTTTCCTGGAATGTTCTGCGATCTGTGGGTCTGATCAATACCTTTGCTTTTCTTCTCCAGGTATCCTTGCTTGATGATGTTATCAAGCTCTTGAGCTCCCCTTACGATGTCTTCCATTCCTAAAAGGAACAGCAGCAAAATGCTTTGTTAAAACGTAACCCAATTTTCATTTATTTAGGCTACTTTAGATAATCCACATTAATGAAGGGCAATTGCTTAAATACAGAGCAAAATAAATTTCTATATGATTGGGGGAAAAAAGTTAATTTTCTTTCTTCATAATTATACCTAATGCTAAAATTGCTTAAAATTATCTAAACATACATTAGTTTGTGACTAGGGGGGGTAGCCTAACTATGTACTGATTGGCAGGAAAAGGATAACAGGGAATTAAGAATTTGCTGTGGATGTAAGCTCCAAATTGGATAATCCACACTGAGATAATCAAAAGTCAAATGAATAGCTCACAGCACAGACAAGCTTTAATGAATGACGGACCCCACCAGAAACAGTCACCTTAGAGGGAGCAATAAACACATGTTTACTTTTTTTTTTTAAACAAACAGAAAGCCACCTTTGTGAACCTGAATTTTATTAAGTTCACACAAAGAACTGTGCAAACTGAACTTGGCAATAACTGCCAAATCCTGGTTTCTTCAAAGTATGGGAAAGAGTCTAAGAATCATAGAAGCCTTAACAAAGAGAAGACCCTGGAATTGACGTTAGCTTTTAATTGGACGGGCTAACATTCCTGGCTTTCAATTAGCCTCCTTAGGTACAAATTTACTGAGAAGTCAAGATCCTAATCCATCTTCCTTCACTGGGGTTTATACTTACTTTACAGAAGGGAGGGGCAAAGGACAGAGTCAAAGAGAGGGCAGTTTATTCCTCAAAAAATAAAATAAAACAAGAATAGAAAAACTAAAACTCTTTAAAGAACGCAACTCTATATTTCTTAATTAGGCAAAATGAAGGGAGTGGGCTAGCAGAATCTTAGTATTTATTCTTTTTCGTCCCTAAACCCAAATCTCTTTTGGTTTGCCTTAAAAAATTTACAAAGCAAATCAAATACAAAATAAGGCACAACCATACAGGAATCAACTGGGCCACCTAGACAATATCTTGAGACGTTTGGGTGAAATTTTTTTTTCAATCAATGTTTTTTTTTTGTCCTTTTTGAGACCGGCCACACTGTGCTCAGCCAGCGAGCGCTGTGAGCGCACCGGTCATCCCTATATAGGATCCGAACCCGCGGCGGGAGCGCTGCTGCACTCCCAGCGCCGCACTCTCCCAAGTGCGCCACGGGGTCGGCCCTCAATCAATGTTTTTTTTGAACATTTCCTACCATAACTAATATTTGTTCAGTGGTGGCTATGAGCTGGCACTTTGCTCAGTGTTTTTTAAACTATTTTTTGTTTAAATATAACATTTTAAGACAATTTAAAAGGCAATTAAAATTACCCTTTGCTGGGCTGGCCCGTGGCTCACTCGGGAGAGTGCGGTGCTGATAACACCAAGGCCACGGGTTCGGATCCCATATAGGGATGGCCGGTTGCTCACTGGCTGAGCGTGGTGCTGACAACACCAAGCCAAGGGTTGAGATCCCCTTATCGGTCATCTTCTTTTAAAAAAAATTACCCTTTGCTTCTAAGCTAACTGTTTCAAGCTTAGTTTTAAAAATGCGGATCAGAAGAGCCTCTCTCTTTCTTTTTTAGTATGTCTATGTGCCTGATTCTTTATCCAACTGGCCCTTATCGCCAGCTTCCATGTTCGTGGGCTATTTTCATTTGTGTGTTTTACAGTTAGCAAACTATGTGTGTGGCTGCCATAAATCTTTCCAGATGGGTCTCACAGTACATGCATGACATGAACAGCCGCAAAGGAAAGTTCATGTTTCTAGGATTCTTTCATTTCTCCTACTCTGAAAATTCTATTACCCTCTGAAAACACTCCCCAAGAAAACTGCAGCAGATTCTCCTAGGGGAGGTGTTAGAGAGGGTGAGGACCAGATATGGTAGAGGAGGTTCTTTGAAGGAGAGCCCATCCTCTCTAAAGGGCTGTCAAAAAATTGCTCCTGGAGGCCTAAAAATTAACTGAAAGACACAGGTGATAAGAAAAACAGGATTCCCTAAGCTTGGAGTTTCTATCTGTTCTTCCACAGTTCTCCCCCTTCACCTTATTTTTTATTTTTTTTTAAGGTCTTGTTAAACTTAGAGACACAGCTTCTTGTTAAAGATGCCAAGAGTCTGAATCATAAAAGACATGTTAAACGTTCTATTAGAATTCAAACTTCCTTTTTGCACACTACATGAGTTGCTGAAGGTTGCTCAGCTGGAAAAGCCCATGGTCTTTCCAACACCCCAAGCTTCAGTTGAGGAGACACACCCAGAAGTGGCTGAGGAAAGACAGGGTCTTGCCACCTACTCTCCCACAAAAGAGATCCCATTTTTTTGGAAGAAGAAACAGACAACATGTGCGGTTATTCTAATACTTGATATCAAACAAATATTTCAGGATTCCGTATTTCTTGTTTACTTTGTAATGTACCAACTGATTAATCTATGGTATTGCTTTCTAGGGCAGGTCTGTGTAAAATCCAAGAGGTCAACAGATACACAGAACAAAATAAAAGAAAGTCTCAAAATGCAATAAAGCATGCAAATTTAAGAAAATACAAGAGGAAGCAACCTGGAACTCAAAATATGCTGTTTGTTCACCAAGGTTTGTAATATCTAGAAAAATGAAACCCTGTTCTAGTGTGTAGGGGTCACACAGGAATCTTGGACATGATTTGTTTATCCTTGAAGGAAGAGATCTTGGTTTAAAAAGAGAGACTTTTAAGCCAAATATCCAAATTGGTTTCTTTTCATAAAACATTCCATCAATAATGACCAGCCACAAAGGTAATATATAGAAACCATGAATATTCATGGCAGATGAAGAAACTTCCCATTCCTACAAAGAGGCAGCATGCACTAATTGCCCAGGGGGCCTGTGGTCTTAGGGGATGCTCTTCTCCCACATCTTCACTTTTGGTGGGATTTTACTTATAAGAAGTGAAAGTATTAGAAAGAAGCCCTTCTAATTCCAGGTACAATAACTTCAACACACTAGTGCTAGCATCTAAATAAATGGTGGGTCTGCCCGGTGGCGCACTGCTACAGTGCGCCGCTTGGGAGTGCAGCGGTGCTCCCGCCGCGGGTTCGGATCCCACATACAGACCGGTTCCCGCTCACTGGCTGAGCGAGGT
>NW_007729940.1:160176-164011 GCF_000696425.1 Galeopterus variegatus | reverse complement strand
GGGCGCGACACTGAGGGTTGCGATCCGTTGCCGGACACGAAAAAAACACAAAAAGGAAAAATAAATAAATAAATAAATAAATAAATGGTAATAATCAACAGCATTTGTTAGGTATACATAGCTCATCTTAATGAATGACTAACTCAGTATAATAATCCATTGCTTCTCAATCATGGTATCATGACACTGGCATATTTTTTTTTTTCCTTTTTGTCTTTTTTCGTGTCCGGCAATGGATTGCAACCCTCATTGTCGTGCCCACACCTCGCTCAGCCAGTGAGCGGGAACCGGTCTGTATGTGGGATCCGAACCCTCGGCAGGAGCGCCACCGCGCTCCCAAGCGGCGCACTGTAGCAGTGCGCCACCGGGCCGGCCCGACACTGGCATATTTTGATGAGTTGAAGGGCAGAGATTTTGAATAATTTACTTTTAGAATAAGAATGGATTTGAGGTTTTTCTGTAATAATACCATTCACTTGCATTCTGATATGCTTTTTAAAATTTTTATTCAATTGTAATTGATTATACATATTTTGGGGGCTCAATGTTGACATATGTTGATCAAATCAATGTCACTAGCATATATATTGTTACAAATTGTATTTATTCTTTACACCCCTTGTCCAATCTCTCCCCATCTCCCTCTCCCCCCTCCCCCCTCTAATTACCCTAGATTTCTAGATTTCTTCTCTCCTTCTGAAAGAGTAATGGTTACTCTGCCGATTTGTTGCCTAGATGATCTGTCCAATGCTAAAAGGTGGGTTCAGGTCCCCCAATATTATCATAGAGCAGATGGTTATTCTGTCACACTGGAATGGGCTTTGTGGAGAGAGACATCCTCTTCTTTCCTTTGGTCTCTGCTGCTGACTCTCCTTGTGTCAGTGCACACCAGTGGCTGGCAGACTATCTGTGTGGTGGTTGTGGCATCTAGCCACTTTCACGGCTGCTGTGGTTATTGTGGTGGCTGTGGTGGGCCACCCCACATGGAAGTGATGTTTTTGGCATGCTCCTTGGCGCTGGTGGTATGTCTGGTTGTGTGTGGGGGGGTTCTGGTCCCCGCTCCAGACCTCAGTACCCTAGGCAGGCCCATAGGCACTGGCTGTGTGCCTGATTGTGTGTGGGGGGGGTCTGGTTCCCAGCTCCATACCTCAGGTCCCTGGGTGGCCCTGAGGTGCTGGCAGTGTGCCTGGACTGGACCTAATTTTCTGTCCTTTACTTACTTCTAAAATGGGGGAACTTCCTGTAGGGACCAGTACTAGAGCTCTGTGGTTGAGCTAAATTGCTGCTTTGCTCCTGATTCCCTAGGGAAGGCTTTTTGTGCAGCTCAGGTTTTAATGGTTGACTTTAGAGGTGCTTCCAGCTCTCCAGAGAACCAGTGCACCTGGGTTGTGTAGAAACTCTGTTCTGGGCCTGAGTCTTTTCATCAAACTGCACCCCATGCAATTCTATATTCCTGACCAGTCTCCTCTGAATGGTCCTTCACTGATTGGGGTGCTGGTCAGCTGTCCTTGCTGTGCCCCAGTGTTCCTCTGGTGGGCCCATCTTCCCCACTGCTTGTGCTGCAAACACTTCCCATGGGACGGGCCATACTTCCATCCCTTGCAATGACTCACTGGCCTCTGAGTGGCTCCTTTTTCCAGTTGTGGCTCCTTGCTCCTATGTGGGTCCACAGGAACTCTATTAGTGGTCTTGCTGGCCTGGGGGTCACCAAGACCTTCTTCTCCCCTGCTACCTCCAAGCAACTCCATCCAGAGGGCACAGCTGTGGCTTTTGCCACCTCCTGCTCCATGCGCTCAGCAGCTCCAGACTTAAAGAGGCTGCAGCACGAAATGCTCAGAGTGTTTTTTCTTTCTCTCATTATGGCTTCTCCCACCTTCATGCACTCCATAGATATCTCCTCCTCTTCCCCTAAGCTCTAGTGGCCTAAGCTTGGCTGTCATTGCTTTTTTATAGTTGTAAATTGGTTGATTTGTGGGAGAGAGTGACACTGGAGACTGTCTGTTCTGCCATTTTGACCAGAAACTCCTGATATACTTTCTTAAGGGGAAAAGTGAATTAAAAATAACTTGTAGCTTATCTTACTCATGCCACCATTTATAGCGACTAAACAAATTTGATGTACGTTCATAATTGCATGCAATCAAGAATTCCCACAGTGCTTTGTTTCTTTGAAAAAACTGTGTTCCTTCAAAATCATGAGTGTTCCATGGAAGTGGGTTGAGCGTATAAGTGTTAGTGGACCTGTTTCATGGTAGGAAAAGGCTGAGGATCCATGTAGTCTCAATAAAAATTGTTTCGACCCAGGAATCCTCTTGTATCTTCTGATTTTTATTAACTATACCTATCTGTAACACAGCCCTCAGCTTTATTTTTATCCTAGGAATCCATCCTTAACATGGAAGCACAAACAACCTGAAGTCTCTTTAGCAGCTAATGCATAGTAAGGGGCAACAGTGCAAAGTGGGAATTCTAATACAAACCCAGCCAGCAATCTTTCAACTGGCCTCGTGATTCTAAAAAGGAAGAGGAGAGGATTTAAAAATGCCAATCTGTCTTTTTACAAACCTTGCAGGATCGATGTATTCCCCTTGCATCACGAGGCAGATCACCATTATACATGTGTCACTTGAGAGCATATCTTTAAAAGCAAATGACAAAATGTCATTTTCAAATCTATTTACTACACCACTGGAATGTGATAAGCACAGCAAGAAAAGGAAAGAAAAAGAAAAGAGCCTTGCCTGGTTTGGAATCACTTTTTATTTTTTATTTTTTTTATTTTTTTTTTCCTTTTTGTCTTTTTCCGTGTCCGGCAACGGATCGCAACCCTCAGTGTCACCCCCGTACCGGACCGGGACCAGCAACGGGATCGCAACCCTTGGTGTTGCTCCCGCACCTCGCTCAGCCAGTGAGCGGGAACCGGTCTGTATGTGGGATCCGAACTCTCAGCGGGAGTGCCGCCGTGCTTCACAAGCGGCGCACTATAGCAGTGCGCCACCGGGCCAGCCCTGGAATCACTTTTTAAATGGTTCACCTTTTACCTGTCCACCATACTGTGGCCAGAAGTTGTCTTAGAAAGACGTTTTTAGAAAAACACTAATCTGTCATGTCACATTCCTGCTTACAGCCTTTAATGGCTTTACCATTACCTACAGGATGAAATTCAAACTCTCCAGTTTATGAAAACTTTAAAACACTTGGTCTCACTCTCCCTTGCAGTTTCATTTTCTCCATAGCCCCTCACCTGCCAACACTCTAGAAACAATAAGTAGTAACAGACTGCCTTCTGGAACATGTCGTGCTCTTCACACTGCCAGGGCTTTGCTTATGCTGTTTTTCCTTTTTGGTATTTCCTCTCTCTACTCCTAGTGTCCGAGTAGGGAGATCTTCTTTAAAGCTCAATTCAAATGGCATGTCCTCTCTGACTCTTTCTCTGGTTTCCCCATATAGAATTATACACTCCCTCATGCTCTAATACCATTTTCTACAGAGCATTTTTATAGCACAGTCTTGGCTCCCAGCAACCGAAACCTTTTCCCCAATACCCTCCATTCTTGCTTTTTGCTTGGCCTTACATAAGACCTTAGTTACCATGTAAAGCTGCTAGAAAGTTTGAACAAGGAAATAGAAAAGTGGCTATTTCTTTTTTTTTTTTTTTTTTTTTCCTTTTTTTCATTTTTCGTGACCGGCAACGGATCGCAACCCTCAGTGTCGCGCCCGTACCGGACCGAGACCGGCAACGGGATTGCAACCCTCGGTGTTGCGCCTGCACCTCACTCAGCCAGTGAGTGGCAGGTCTGTATGTGGGATCCGAACCCTCGGCGGGAGCACCGCT
>NW_007729940.1:157551-160166 GCF_000696425.1 Galeopterus variegatus | reverse complement strand
TTTTTTTTTTTTTTTTTTTTTTTTTTTTCCTTTTTGTCATTTTTCGTGACCGGCAACGGATCGCAACCCCCAGTGTTGCGCCCATACGGGACCGGGACTGGGACCGGCAACGGGATCGCAACCCTCGGTGTTGCGCCTGCACCTCGCTCAGCCAGTGAGTGGCCGGTCTGTATGTGGGATCCGAACCCTCGGCGGGAGCACCGCCGCACTTCCAAGCGGCGCACTGTAGCAGTGCGCCACCGGGCCGGCCCGAAAAGTGGCTATTTCTGGGAGAAAAATGTAGCTGTGAACCTGGGCACAAGGCAGTAGGGAGCAGGGTAAAAATAGATCTTGCATTCACAGGAAAAGAGATGACACCATGGAAGAAATTAAGTGGAAAAAACATTATAGTGCCTGGATTGAAATGGGGAAACAAAGAAAAATCCAGTATAGCCGTGCACCTAGGGGCACAGGCCAGGGTTTGTGTGACAACTGTCTAGGTAAGGAGAGTAAGAAATAGATTAAGGAGAAACCAGAAAATGTGAATAGCTGGTACCCATCACAAAATAGAGCTGTTCTTTAATTAGCTGTTGAATTGATGTGGAATTCAGAGGATCCTTCCCTAAAATGTATACAGTAAACTGTAAGGAGTTTGGTGCTAATCATTTAATTTCTTGAAGCCTAAAGAAAAGCTGCTGGTGGGAAATCTGGTCCCTTCCATAGAGGGCAGTGCAATACGTCATTCGTATACTTGCTTCTCTCTGTATCCCCAGGGCCCTAGTCAAACAGTAGGTGCCTGATAAATGTTTGTTAAATTGAACTGAAGCCACTTCTAACCTAATGGGATCTGTAGTCTAAGAAGGTAATATGGGAGTGAATATGTGTTAGATAAGTCATTTTCACCTAGCCAAAACCAGTAATTTTTGTTCTGCTATATATTCACTACTTTAATCTTAGGGTAGGTAATGAGAAACAAGAAAATAAAATAAGGGAAAGAAAGGAGGATCTAGGCAAGAGAGCAAGGAGGAAGCTGGGGTGCAGAAGTTAGAGGGAATAACAGTTCCGAGAATGACAGGAAGAGGGACAAAGAGGATTCTGGGGAAAAAAATAAGGAAAAAATGGCATGAACCTCAACTGAAGAGAAGTAAGTTTTGAGTCCTATTTCACAGCTTAATTGGACATCAGTTCTGTCTGCCTGGGATCTTATCTATCTTCAGGAATTCATCAAAGGATGGAGTGCAGAAGCCATAAACAGGCAAAGGACTGAGGCCCAATTTGAACAACTTAGCTCTTGATAGCAATTTCTGAGCTACACATTTTGCGTGGTTGAGAACTTGGCCTTCTATTGTGCTTCCCCTGCCTTGTTTTTTTATTTCCCTCCCTGAGAAATGACAATTTCTCTTTGAACTTCCATAGGGACATTAGTTTGCATTCTGTATGAAAACATCCTGTGAGTGTCTAAGGACCTAATACTGTTGATGGTGAAGGCTACCACCACGGAGGTTAGTGGAGATTAGTGTAACAGAATCCTGGAGTCTCTATTTTAGTTACTCTCCAAAGGAAAAGATATCAAGGAGGAATTGAATGATAATAATTTTGCCTTCTCTGTGTTTCTCCAGTAACAGACATTCAGATATCATCAAAGCAATGCATCAGGAAAACTTTTAAAGCAGAAAATAAAAAAGACTCCGGAACTAATTATCATGATTCTCTGGGGATATTTCAGGGTGGGTGATCTAACAAGAACTCTCACACCCCATCAAGAAGAACTTGATAGGAAAACAGTGATCTTAGCAATGTGGTTTTGACCTGCTATGTATCATCTACTGGACAAAGGCCACTTCCAAGCCAGACCTCACCTCCAGACAGCTCCCTGGGTATCTCTGTGCAGCAGTCTGAGCTCAAAGACAGAAAAATGATGTCGACTATAATAAGGTACTGTTAGGGCAAAAAACATCCCCCTTTTTAAAAAAGATACAAATTTGAGATTTAAAATCTTTCTTGATTCTTCTGTTTCATCTGACAAAACTCAAGCAAGTTAAGTCAGTCAGACTTTGCAAGGAAAAAAGAATTAGGGGCCCCTTTTTAAAAAAGATACAAATTTGAGATTTAAAATCTTTCTTGATTCTTCTGTTTCATCCGACAAAACTCAAGCAAGTTAAGTCAGTCAAACTTTGCAAGGAAAAAAGAATTAGGGAAGGAAAATGAGAGTGATATTTCTAGACTCAAAAGTTTCCAACCAAATCACCATGCCTGTAATTGCAAAATAAAAACACTAAATCTCAATATCTATTTGCACAGCTCATTAGCTAAGGGCTCACACTCAGCAAACGGGAAAGAAAAAAAAAAAAAAGAAAGAAACACCCAACCAAAAAATCCTCAGCACCAACTACATTTAGAAAGTTGCTATGGAGACCCATCCTTCCCTATGACCTAAATTAGGTCCTGTCACATTTTGCCTGCTGTGGATGGACGCATCTGTTTGTCTGTCTGTCTGTATCACTTATTCAGAAAGGAGAAAATCGGGATGAGGCAAAGCATCTTTTGTCAGACCATGCGGGAGAGAGACAGGGAACATTCCATTCCCCACTGAACATTATGAACATTATGGCAGGCACTCGACCTGCTCTGCTACT
>NW_007729940.1:156006-156352 GCF_000696425.1 Galeopterus variegatus | reverse complement strand
ATGATCAAAGAAACAATAACATTTCTCAAAATGAAAGAGTCTTCTGATTGAAAAGATCCTCCATACACCCAGCATGTGAATGAAAAGAGACTCCACCTTGGTAATCGCTGTGAGATTTCAGAACACAGTGGATAAGAAGCCCCTAAAAGCTTCTGGGTCAGGGGAAAAAAACAGGTCATGCACAAAGAATCAAGAATCAGAATGATACTGAACTTCTCCACAGCACCACTGGAAGCTGTAAGCCAATAAAGTAAAACTTTACAAATTCTAAGGGAAAATGATTTCCATTAGCATTCTTACACCCAAACTATCAGTCAAGTGTAAAGGGAGAATAAAGAAGATTTCA
>NW_007729940.1:140201-155331 GCF_000696425.1 Galeopterus variegatus | reverse complement strand
CATTAGCATTCTTACACCCAAACTATCAGTCAAGTGTAAAGGGAGAATAAAGAAGATTTCAAACATTCAAAGTCTCAAGAAACTGACCTCCCACGTAGCCTTTCTCGGAACGCCACTAGAATATGTGCTCCACCGAAATGAGGGAGTCCACCGAGAAAGAAGGTGACATTGGACCCAGAAGGTGGGGGCTCTGACACAGCAAAGAGACAAAGGGCAGTCCCAGGGTACAGGAGGCCTCTAGAGCAGCCAGACCAGAGTGGGGAGGAGGAAGGAGATCTCCAGGAGAGATGCTCCAAAAATAAAATGGAAATGACGGATCATCTCATGTGTTCGCCCATGTGGAAAACAGCAGTCAGAGGAATATTACAGTTCTGCCACAAAGTTTGGGAAGAATTAGGGGTGGTGACTTAGAAAGCTAACCAAATGAAAAAGCCAAGGCTTTTGCCAACTCTAGGAAGAACAAGAAATAAAATTTGATTATACCATTTTATAAGGGTTGACAGTAAATAATATTTACCTGGTTAAAATAATGTAAACACTAAATATTGATTAACTAAAAATTATGATATAACCACACGGGGAAGATGAAGGGAGAGGAGATGAGGGTTGGAATGGGATGGGAGTGTTAAATCCTCCTCTGCCATAATATAAAATCAATAGATAATTCTGAAATTGATAAATTAAAAAATAGCTCTATAATCATATTATTTAGAAGTGTGGAAGGTGCACATCAGAATGAATGAAAGAATTGGAAAGGATTGCCTCTGGAGAGCAGAATTTTGGGACTGGGAAGGGGTAGCTATTTGTACTACTATTTGATTTTTTAAAAACTATAAACTTACATTCTTTTGATAAAACTAAAACAAATTAGAAAATGGGAAAAATAGTTTTACAGCTACTTTACAGCAAAGCTACTCGTCTCCATATTTACATAACGATGTCCACTCTGAGTGGCTGATTATACAAAATTCCTAAGCTTGGTATGAAGGGTATGTGGCAAAGGAATCCAGAAAAGAAAGAAGATATCAGTGTAGAATAAAGAGAATTAATCTCATTAGAAATACTTACCCAAAGTTATATTTGGATTAGGTATTGTTTTAAGACTATTTTAATAATCTATAGTCATTATACAATTTTAAGACTCACTTGAAATTCTAATATTATACTTTATATATTAGATCTAATTTGCTTAAGCTCTTTCTATGTTGCAAGGAGGCCCACAAAAACAGGAGGTCTCTTTCCACTGGGGATCTGCTTTATTTCACAAGTAATAAAAGGTATGGAATCCCATTATGAAACTTGGGGTCAGAAGTCCAGGGTATAAACTTGGGCTGCAATTTACAGAATATTATCGTATCACTGGGCATGATCAGAATTGGATAAAGTACCTATAGATCAAATCAAATCAAAGAAAATTTATTTGGAACCTCCAACGTGGGAGGCGCTGTGCCGGAGAGCACAGAATTCCTAGGATGTCCCATGAAGACAACTTCAGATCAGTGCAAAGACATGGAAAGCACAGACATGATTTTAATTTATAGGGTTGGAAAGGTACAAGGCCATAAAACAAGACACCTGTTGTCCTGTATTTATGTTAAAGGTTTCATCTTTTTAAAAAATAATCAGAAACACATAATCATTATTCTTGACATAAATGACCGTTTAGATTGGGGTGGAAATCATGTTTTAAGAATAGGAGGGGAAGGAAAAGTAAAACCAACTGCATGTAATTTTTCAAGTGGAAACAACGGCAATATGAAGATATATGGGCGTCCGTCCCACTGGTAGAGGAAGGAGGCTGTGCTCTCTTGCCTCTTATGGTGTCACTCCTGTGACCTCTACCATTTGAAATGCTTTGATTCCACCTTGCCCAAGGGACCTGTGAGCACCAGGGAAAGGGATGAAGGATGCCTACGCCTGACCTCACCTTTACATTGTCTAACGACCGAAGGTATAAATCAGCTTTCCCCTTGAAGACCTGAGTGTCAGAAGCTCATGTGAAATGCTGGAAATATTAAATGATGTCCCTGAGGGTTTTATTGTTACTCAGTTTTCTCCTATAACTGGGAGAGCTGTTCACATGAAGGATACTCTCCCCCAGGACCTCAATTTGTATATAAAATGAAGTATGAAACTCCAACAACTTCTTGCCATTTCAGAAAGAAAATAAACAATTAGTGGAGGCTGTACTTTTCCCACTGTGTTGTTTATATTTCATTTATCTCTCTGCCTATTCCTGGAGAACAGTTCACACCAACAAGGGTGTGAAAACATTCTCATTACAAATCCTTACTTCCAGGGCAATAAATCTGCGATGGTTAAAAAATGTCCATAGTCGGGGCCAGCCTGGTGGCGCACTGGAGAGTGCGCTCAGTGGTGCACTGGAGAGTGCACCGCTTGGGAGTGCGGTGGCGCTCCCGCCGAGGGTTCGGATCCCATGTGGAGACCAGTTCCCGCTCACCGGTTGAGCGCGGTGTGGGCACGACACCGAGGGTTGCGATACCGTTGCCGGTCCGCAGTGCGGGCGCGACACCGAGGGTTGCGATCCCGTTACCGGTCAGTAAAAAAGACAAAAAGGAAAAAAAAATGTCCATAGACAATTCAATGTGTTTTTGTAAAGGGCAAGAAAAAAGCGCTTCCTTTTATCCTATTTAGCAGAGAGGGTGTGCTAATAAGTAGAATTGCAGGGTGAGTGCCCAGATGCCAGGGTTCCATGTCTAGCTGTGACCTGGGCCTGCACCTGAATCTCTCTTCCAGATTCTTTTTTGTAGGATTTCTTAAATCTATGGACTCTTAAGTGTCCCAGTACACCTTGATTCATTAATCCTCACCACTACCTCTATAATAAGAATAACTATCTATAGTAAGAAAAATGATCCTCTTTCTCTTGATGGAGAGATTAAAGTGACTTGCTCAAGGCTTCCAGTCACTGAACAAGGCAGAACCAGAAGTAAGAAATTCTCACGCCAATCCTTAGCATAATCTCTCCACATCTCTAAACTTCTCCCTTCTTCTCTCTGTCAAAGATCTGAAGTGCTGCTACACAAATAATACAGACCCTATTATAAAAACTTACTATACGTTAAATAGAGCTTTAAAAAATTTTAGAAGGCTTTCCAACTTCTTATTTAATTCTATTTTTATAACAGCCCAAGAACTCTATGAGGTAGAAAGAGAGGATACAAGTAAAAAGAAACAGCTTAAACAGTTGAGAGGAAAAGCCAGTGAAATATTAAGGATTACCTAAGACACTGTAGAACCTTAATTACTCCAGGCTTGTAAAAGATGGCCAGATATATGAAAATATTGATTAGCTTGGCTGTGCCTGTTCTATAATAGGGGATTGATCACTAAATGACCCTCTGCTCTGTGTTCTAAGATCATATTCCAGGTATGAAAGGATATTCAGAATAATGTAATGAGCTCTCTCACCATGTAACTGTGGCTGAATTAGGGATGAATGGCACTGCTTCTCCAGGGTCAAGAGAGAGTGTAAGGGCTGAGGGTGATTCCAAATAGCAGACAAAGGAAAATGAAGAAATAAGGTTCTTTTTTTCTAGAAGTCTGAAACATCTTCTGGAACAGGTCCAGTGGGTTTCGTTGTTGTTATTTTGTAAGTAGAACTGGTGCTGCTTAAATGGTGTGCATTTAAGGGAACTGGAAAAGAGTCCTTTTTCCAAATATCTTCTCAACTGACTTCCTTAATTCCTGAAATCCCACCAGTAGAAGCCCATTCCCTTAGATGAAAGCATTATTCCCCGTTGAACTACAAACACAGTTGAGAGAGTCAGGACATTAAAAGAGGTATTCTCATCCACAGTGTGGTAACCAATTGGTGCATCACAGACCATTGGGAGGGGGAGGCACAGAGTTCCAGCTCTCCTTGGGACAAGGCACTGCCACTTGTAACTGTGCAGTAGACCACCGAGCAGAGAGAACTGATAGAAGTATGTCGGGCAATGACTCTCATCCATGAGGTATGTGTGGTTGACAATTGAGCCCTTACCAGGCATCAGCACCTTAAAATGGTGGTTCTTAACTGCGGCTGAACATCGGAATTATCTGTCAACCTTTTTAAAAATGTAGATACCAGAACTACATTCCACATATGCCAAATCAGGATCCTCTGGAGGTGGGGCTGAGGCATGCTTATTTTTACAAAGCTCTACAGATGGTTCTGATGGTCACCTAGGGCTGAGAACCACAGCCTCAGAGTGAATTTGTATACTATGTCCTTGTCAACTTCCCCCCATCTGCTTAAGGACACTTGTGTGTGATCCTAGAAGTTGACACATCCCTTCTACATTCCACGAGCCAGAACTTAAGTCACAAGGTCGAATCCCATGCCCAGGAAGGTAGGGAGGCAGGGAGTTGTTCCGAGAAGCCAGGAGCCCATCTAAAAATGCAGAAGAAGAGAATGGATATTGCGGGCTAGCGAGCAGTCTCAGCCACACCAGGAATACTGCACACAGGTAAACGAGTATTAGCGGCCACCTTTTGAACCTAGCATCTCCCACTGGAAAGGACGCAAATGAGTGTGGGAAGAGAAGGCTGCTTAATTCCAGGTGTTGGGTAATTCCTGGTGATTAGAGGAAAGTGTTTTTCACTAATGAAGACTGAGAATTTGTTGAAAATAGCTACCTGTGGCTCAAGAGTCATAACAGAGACCTCAAATAAATGAAGTGTTGGTGTACCTTTGAAAGGTTGTGTTTCCTCTTGGAATGACATGATTCAAAAGTCCACCTCTTGCCTAGTGAAGGACTGGAATGTGGGCCTTCTTGCCTGAGTCCCTGGAGTTAACTTCTGTGATACTGTCAGGAGCAGAACGACACACGAGACCACGGCACTGTGCGCTGGCTGCTAGTGCCCACAAGCCTAACTGCAAGAAACGTTGATACAAAATTTACATACAAATTCTGCTTAAACGTGCTTAAAAAAAGAGTCTGATCAATGAGAAGGTATACTTTCCCCTAATGCTAGGGTTCCAAGTGCGTGAGATACAGGTAATGTCAGTACCTTCCAGTCAGTGACAGATCACAGAGCACAGCCAGTACAATGCCGTTCTAGAAGCACGTGATCTAAAATACAAGAAATCTGTTTAACTCTCTGGCTGAATCTGGATTTCTGCATTGACTAGGATGGTTTTAAAAGTAAAGCACTGCTTTGCTTCCTGTCTGATTTCCTTAAATCATGCTATAGACTTGTTCCCTTTCTTTGTGTTTTTCATCTGTCCTGCTGATTGAACTGCATGGCCAGTCAGCTAAGTTCCATAGGGCATGGTCTAAATGAGACCAGGGTGACAGGTTTTATCCCTAGATAGGCTGACTGGTGTGCAGAGCACAATTCTGCTCCATGTTTAGTGTGTTGCTTCACCACCCCTGGCCAGCTGTTCTGAAAGAATGCATGCTTCTCAAAAGGGGGGCTGAGTAGGAAAGAGTGGGCGTCTCAGCAGAATTAAGCTGCACTGTTGGAAAAACCCTAAAAAGACCCTCATACAGAGTTGATGAGCCAGAAGTATCTCTATACAAAGAGGAACACAAAGCAGTTTGGATATGAAATAAGCATCCAACGACAAGCCACCCTGCTTCCAGAAGACTGTGATCTAGCAGCTTGGACCTTGAACTGCGACATTGGGAATGGAAGAGAAAGCTAGAGTGGCAAGAACAAGCACCATTTTCACAGGACATGGTTCAGGGCTCTTTATTTTCTGCTTCAAGCTTGATCTGGGCCAGCACATTCTGTCTCCTATTTCCAGCACCACCTCCCTCCAACCCAGGTGATTTGTCACGATGTCATTGAGGGAAATCATCTCCAAAACAGGAATAAAATTTGCCACTGCTTTTTCTTGTTCTAGATAGAAGTGTCAGTTCTCACCACAGAGGAAGACTTTTTTTTCCCTCTTATCAAAAATTCGTCAGTCTGTCCACACACCCTGGAGGACAAATGTGTTTTTTATCCCTCTGTGAACAAACGCTGCTCAGCACCTGCGCAGCACTCAAGGGTGGCCAGCCCTCATCCTGACTCTGAGCCGGCTGCCGCTCTTGGAGAGAGAAAGTAAAAATGATTGATTCAACATCTTAATTAAGATAAACAAACAAAGAGGAACATCAAATAATGGCCCTGACAGTTTGAAACAAACAGAGGACAGCTTAGCATTTCATAAAAGAAAAAGCATTTGATGTGAGGCTGGAAGTTTAATAATTTGTAAATATCACTGGCTTGGTATTACAGCTAATCCAAATATTTTCATTTCTCATCATAAGTTACCCTCTGCTGATGGCTTGTCCTCTTCAACTTCCAGCTTTCACCCTGGAGCCTTCAAAAGAGGCAGAGAGGAGAGGAAGAGAAAGGATCACAGGTTCTCTGTGGAATGTGAATTACACCGTCAACTTCCTTTATACTTTCTGATTCCAAACATTCATTGGAAAATATCACTGACCAGCCCAAAGGATGTATTGCCCTTTTTTTTCCATCCCCCCCTAAAAAGTATCAAACTTTATTATACCTTTCCATTAGCTTTTGACTGAGTCTGGTTCCCAAATTGCAGAGAAATGGGTAAACAGAACAACTATACTACCTATAATTTCCTACAATGCTGTTTTGATATCATAATAAAAAAGTCAGCTGTAGATATATATGTAAAATGTGTTTTATTGCCCTAATGCCCTACCAGGAAGGGTACTGGGGGGGTAAGTGTGTCTTTGTCAATGCTGTGTCCAAATAACCCTTGGGCGGGTATGGAGGATAAGCAGGCAGTTGTGATAGCAATTATAAAAAAAGAGTGTAGGAACCTCTATGTTGGCAAGAGCACTGGGATTTAGAACTTGTGCAAAAGATTCAGAGAAATATTAGGCAATTTTACCAATTTATTTGGAATTTCCAAGGGTGCAATCAGAACACATGTCTGTGAAAGAGGAGCCAAAGGAACACCGTTGGGCAGACAGAGGCTTTGGGATTTTTTTAAAAGTACATAAAAAAGGGAAGGGCGAGGATGCAGACCTGTCAGATCGGCCTGCGCTGGGTCTGCCTCTGGATTCGGGTATGACCATTCTCTCGTGGCTTTTCCATTCTTTTTACTGCTTTTGGATGATATGGAGCCCCAGGTCTGTGACCACACTGGATGGGCGAGACAGGCAGGTCCCACAGAGGGAAGCTGCAGTTCTGGGACTTCTCCACAGGGAAGCAGTATGAGATCAGAGTTGAGTTGCAGGCGGCCCCAGCTCTGCCAGCTCGCCCTGGTTCTGATTTGAGACAGTCCTCCGTTCCCTCCACTGTGTAGGATGAGCCCTCACAGGGCAAGCTCACCTTTCAGGACAGCCCTCGAGCCTGACTACAAGCCTCCACGTAACCTTCTACCCCCGGTCTGTTCCTCATCACTTAAACAGGTGGCTCCCAGTGCGCTGCTCTGCCTGTTCCTTCTCTGAGCTATGCACTGTCTGAGAGGTGCCATGGGACTCAGGATGCCCTCCTCGGTGAAATGGCCTCCGTGTGAGCAGCTGGCTTTACACCACTGCTGCAGAGGGGAGCTTAACAGCACGTCAGGCACGTGTTGTTCTTGGCAATATGAATTCAGGCAACCTCTCCATGGCTAGATAACCTTTGACACTTCTTAAAAAGGAATCAGGTCCATCTTTGGTACTTTGAAGGAAATGGTGTCAGCAACAACTTGATTTCGTTTGAGTTCGAAGAAGCAATACAACTGTGAAGAGAGAGCTTACAACTTAGATTCTATCTCGACAACATCCCACTGGTACAGTGTGCATAACAGTAAAGCCACTACTTATCTTCCTTACTTGTAAAATAGAAATAACATATGACACATTTCTGCTAAGTCTTAAGAGCTATGCATCCTGTGTGGACTGTGCACCGACTACCCAACACTGCGAATATTCTTCTTTTTCTTTTTTTTCTGGTGTCCGGCTGGTACGGGGATCCGAAACCTTGACCTAACTGAGCTAATTGGCCAGCCTCAAGTATTCTTAAGATACAAAATTTTGGCCTTTCTTTTGTCAGACATTCTCCAAAACACATTTTCTTTAGTTGAGGGATTGGCAAATATTTCATGTATCAGATTAGAAACTTTCTAAGAAATTAAAATCTTGACAGTTCTTCTAATACAGTAAGCAGATACTCCATTTTCACGTGGTGAGAGTGGAAGGGGGGTTGTAAGAAAGAACGGAGGCTTGGGTTTCCTAAAATATACCTCGGGTAGCCTGTCTCTTATCACAAGTTTTATTTTTTCATCTAGAATACTTCAGAACATAAGTGTTTTCGCCAACTTTGAGAAAGGTGTGTGGTGTTGACTTCACACTGATCTCATTTTTTTTTTTCTCTTTATAGTCTCTCCAAACCATTTTCAGACCCCCTAAATCAATCACCTTTCTTCTAGGGACAACCGATAGAAAACATGTGGAAAAGAAAGAGTGAGAACCTGTCCTCTCAGTGGTCTCCCCGCGAACTCTGCCTCTCAGACAGGATGACACAAAGATGAAGAGAAAAGGAGTTTCTGAACAGATTTCTAGAGGGACTGCCTTCAAGATGGGATCAGCTGCGATGGTGCAAGATAAAAACTGCAGCTGGCCAGCTGCATCCCTCTGGGGCATAAATTGGGTCAGAGAGGTGGAAACTGAGATACATATAAACAAAATGGAGAACACAAATAAAATTTTGATCCTCCTTCCTGTATTCCATCTCCAAAAATAAGTAAACTAAACAGCAGTGGAAAGAATGCTATCCTCATAATACCAGGTCATTGTAGTCTTTCACAATGTGCAACAGCGTGCAGTCTTTGGTAAGGACTCCAGGCGCTCTCTTATGACCTAATTCAACTAGGAATTTTCCAAAGTTTTAGGTGATGCTACGTCCAAATGAGTTTTGATGCCCGTTAGATGATGTTGCTAGGGTCTGTTTTACCCATAACTTTGTGTCTGCCTAGAAAAGGTTAGGCAAAGGTAAGAGAGATATGGAGCCCATTGAAACATCTCTTACGAAAGAGAAACTTGTTAAAGAAAGATTTTAACAGCTCAAACTACCTTTGAGGCCAATAAAAGCAACAAAACAAATTATTAGACCATGATCTGAGGTTAGAAAAAGGACGCCAGTGCTGACTGATTGGAAAGCTATTGGAAATAAATAAAAAGGCTACATTATGTGAAACGGAGGGTCACAGCATGGGAACATCTTGAAAAGCCATAGGTGTGCTGATTACATTTATCAAGACATTAGTGAATGCTTTGTGTATGGCTTATTTTTGCAGGTCTTTTGTAGGAGATATTTTTAGATAAATTGATTTCACAGAGGAAGAGGAAGGTAGTAAGAGTCACATGGTGTTAATATACCAGCTCATCACTTTTGGGATCAAATTTGGTGCAGGGCACAAGTGCAATGAATTTGGTGGCCTCAAGCTAGGCTACCACCAATATTTATCCTTAAGCAAAATCACAAATCACTAGCTGGCAGCCGGGATCAGAGACCTGAAGCTGACAGGAGGGCTACAGGTCAGGAGGAAGACTAGCTGGCAGAGCTGGGGTGGGGAACCAGCCATTACCTTCAGGTCTCCTGCCTGGCTGCAGCTCACACCACTAGCCAACTCTTCACCCACACTGATTTTACAACCTCTCTTGTGCCTGCCAAATACAACATCAATATTCCAAACAGCATTTCGTGAAACCTCTAGCTATCAAAGTCCTCATCGCTCAGTCAATTCTAATAATAGTAATTTCATACACACTATGGAAAAGGAGTCCTATTTTTAGAATGTAACTGCACTTAGCAAAATAATGGATCTTGTTTGTTCCAGTGAATTCTAAACCTAAACATTGCTTGCTCTCTCTCCATTCAGTGAAGGGCTTCTGTGCTACTTTGATGAAAACACAGAGAATTAGAAAACAATGACTATGTGAATGACATTTACAGAGATCTCATACTGGAAAGGGCACATTTTATTGTGACTCTGTGTCAAAAGTGTAGTTTCATCAGAGGACAGGAGGCAAAAGAAACAGGCAATCAATACTTGGGGCTCTGATATCTGAACTGAGAAAGAAAATCATTATCCTGTTACTTTTATTGTGGCACTATGCTTGAAATACTGCACCTTGTTTCCATAATAATCCAATATTTGGAGGGTTGCAGATTTAAAAACCCGTCACAGAGGTGGCCATGTGAAATCAGAGCATAAAGCAGAGAGGAATGTACACGTACATATTTTCCAGCAGGAATGGGGAGAAAGGCAGATTGAGAAAGAAAAGTTAAGCTTTTGAAAAAAAAAATCCAATTTCTTGTTAGTATTTATCTAATAGCATATGTTTAATATCTGAGTCTCTGGAATTATCAGTAAAGTATTCTTTGTTTCCAAGTTTTGGGCAAAACATGCAGATTTCCGTGAGAAGAGTCCCCTCAATATTAACGAGGTAACCTGGACAGCATTTGCACCTCTATATCTATTGAAAATTTGTTTCATTGTTAAGAAACTAAATCAAACCAAGGTGGGAAGTATAAAAGTAAGCTCTCCTATTCACTTTTCACTGTCCAAAAACTGTTCACCGAACTTGAATTTCTTGTTGACAAAAAGAGAGCAATTATCGTTTACAAACCTTTTTGAAACTCTTATTTGTCCAGTCTCAAGTACAGCATCAGTTCTGCATAACTGCTTCTAATATGACTGTTTATTGGTTAGTATATTCAAAATACTTCAAGGCAATTAACCCTCCCCCTCTAAATTTCAGCAACCAATTTAAAACTCCATCTGAATATACATTATAGTAAATGGGGTCAGTTCAGCCACATGTAGGTTGCAAAAACAAGGATAACTGTCTTCAATCTGACTTTCATACTTTGACGGGTTGATACCATAACACAGTTATTTAAATTCTGTTTTTTTTCCCTGTAAGAATTATTATTGATGGAATTAGCATTATATAGTTATAAAGTCATGACCTGCTCTTCTAGGCTGTCTGCTGCAGCCCCACGGACAGCTAAGTGGGCCCTTAATGAACAAGAAAAGGTTATCGGGCTGCACGCGGTATCTCCCAGTCTGCTCTGGCTAGGATCTACAGCAGCCGCAGATAACAGTTCAAAGTCATGCAAATGAGGGCTGTGGCTACCACTTTGTTCCTCACAGAGCGGATGTTCCTGTGATCCATTGGCAAATGCACATGGAAGTAGGGGAAAAAAAGATGTTCTCAGAGACCTAATCCATCTAGGCAGCTGGTTTATTTCAATTTGAAATAAACGACCACAGCCACTCACCAGAATTGCTAAAATTAAGAAAAACTGACAATACCAAGTGTCAGTGAGGCTGGGGAGCAACTGCAATTTTCACACACTGTTAGTGGGAGTGTAAATTGGTACAAACACTTCAAAAAATTGTTTGGCAGAATCTACTGAAGCCGCACACACACATGCACTCTGACCCAGCAATTCCTTTCCTAGGTATATACCCAACAGAAATGCCAACATAATGTGCACCAAAAGACAGGTATGAGAATGTTCACAGCAGCATTATTCATAATATCTCCAAAGTAGAAGCAACTCAATTGTTTACCTACACTAGGATGAAATAAAATAAATACATGAAATACTATACAGTAACGAGAACAAAGGAACTACTGTTACATGCAGAAACATGGATGATTCTCACGTAATGCTGAATGAAAGAATTCAGACACACAAAAGTAATATAATAAAATTCTGTTCATATGAAGTTCAAGTATAGGCAAAATGAATCTGGTGATAGGAGTCAGAATAGTAGTTACTTTTGGGGAGATAATAATTGGGAAGGGACACAGAGAGAAGCTTCTGGGGTGCTGGTAATGTTCTATATCTTGATCTGGGTGGGGATTACACGAATGCATTCACTTTGTTAAAAAAATCATTGAGCTCTACATTTATGATTTGCATATTTTTCTGTACACATGATATACCACGATTTAAAAAGTTAAAAAAAACTATCAGTGTACTTTGTTACTAATTAATGCCTTTGTCAACTTCTGAAATACTAGGAAAGAAAGGAAGAATGATTAAGGCAGTTTCTCCTTGAGTGAAATTTACTACAGAATTATATTTTTAAAATTCCAGAGAAATTACAGAGGCATGGTTAAAGGAATTTGTGGAGCTCATAAGGCCAAATGGTGATTTGTTTAAACCTTCAAGTACTGTATAGTGTACTATATCGAAGGTTTTATAAGTATGGTGCTAACCAGCTATTCTGCTTGTGCAGCAAGAGGAAATTGGCTTAAATTAAAATAGGAACAATTTTAGCTGGACGTTAGGAAGAATTTCTGGAGTGGGAAGTTACATAATTGTGGAATCAGAATTGCTAGATATCTTTAAGACAAGACAAGAAAAGGAAATCATCTGTCTGTCAGGTGGATTAATCAAGATCCCTTGAGATCTCTCAGCTTTATTCTTCAGTTCAACAGTGGGATGGTGGAATAGTTTAAAAATCTACCCTTCACAGAGAGTGCTGCAAGTATTAGGGCTCTTGCCCTAAAGTCACTCATCAACCATGAAACATTCCTAACTAATAGATCTGCAACATAACCGGCGCCACTTTAGACAAGCCCAAGTACAAAATGGCGCCGCCCACCTCCTCCCCTCCCCTCCCCTCTTCCCTTTAGGAGAAGCCTCCTGACTTAAACAGAAACCCCTTTTGCTTCCACAAGGATGCAGTTCTCCACCCTGGTCCACATTAGCATAATGACCCTCCTTGATGATATCAGCCAGCCCTTGGTGCCAACATACCAATATAAGCTCTACCACCCCCACACCTGATGCTGTCACCATTTTCAGGGCAGCCCTGGGCTGTCTGCCATGCTGAGCACAGCCCAGCAGATTTCTTTCTTTAATAAAGCTTGAACGGTACTCAGCATCTCGGCTCACTTTCTTTCACTAACTCAGTTTCTCTCTCTGCAAGTGTCTGTTGCCTGCACCTTCTGATGATAAAGGACAGAAAAAGCCCAATTGGTTAACATCTATAAATTGTAATGATTCTGTGATGAAATATGATATGTAAATATAATGAATTATTATAATAAACGCAGTCAACTGCAACATTGATGGTGCCAGAAACATCTATTAAATGGTAACTTCAGACTCTTTACACTGGCTCAGAAATTAAGTTTCTGCAGTCATCCATGGGCTTTGAGAAGGAGAGGGAATCATTACAGGGGACTTACAGAGCTAAAATGAGGTAGAAGGAGCTGGGTCTAGAGGAAACCCTTAGCAAATATGATTTCTCAAGTGAATGCAAATCAATAATAGCTTTAGCTATCATCTAGAATTTTCTAGAAGTTTTCTTACCATTTATTACTCTTTCTCCATATTCCTACACTCCTTCTGCCTCTAAGAAAAACCATATTCAAGAGATGTAACTGAACTGCCTTGGGTTTTTTTGTTTTGTTTTGTTTTTGCTTTTGTAGTTGAAAAATATGTGTTGCTGAAATAGGAGACACATATAGAAGAATATTTTTAATGCTTCCTAAAATGTTCTCTTGAAAGGTGCATGGTTTGACGTCAAGCTCTTCAGTGTAAAAGTTCTACCAGGTTTTTAGCTCAATTCTTGTGTGGGTTTAGAGATACTGGTATTCTAAAAACTGCTGATTTTTGCTTGGCAAATGGAAATGAATTATAGCAACTAAGATCTGAAGAATCAGAAGTAGATCTATGCTTCATAATGACCTATGTGAGATAAAAATAATTATGCAGAAAGTTAAGGCCCTTCCAATTTCTGGTTTCTAATTTCTCTGGAGTGGCTTTCTGGCACAACTGAGGCACTGGTGCTCAGTTATAAGCAATATGGCAGTTATCTGAATTAAAGGACCAATTCCTTATATTCTAGACACTTTTCTGGTTATGACTAAATTTCCACGTTATATGCTACAATTATATACTGCACCGTGTAAGGCAATGCCCTTGTGGTATGCACCTATGAGATGCTGAAAACTGAGGTGTGGGACAAATGTCCTGTGCACATATATATCTATATAAACCAGGCCGCAGAACCTCTACATCAGTCTAAGCACAGAAATGCCCACAAATTTCCACCAATCAAGTTGAGAAGAACTATCACATATATTTGAAAGTAATCCATTACTGAAAAATACGCCAATTTAGCCAGTTTTTATGAGCTCATAGTGACCCATGGTTAACAGTTTGCTTGGGTTCTTTTCTTTTCTTTTCTTTTTAGTGGCTGGCCAGCACAGGGATCCAAACCCTTGACACTGCTGTTATCAGCACCATGCTTTCCCAAGTGTGGGGTTATTTCCATTCACTCGAAACTTTATTGACATTTTCTGTGAGTACAAGTACAGTGCTAGGAATGAGAGGAAGGGGAGATGGCCTCTTGCTAAACACCTGAAATTAATAATTAACGAAATAAGAAAGTATACGATTAGGTGCCAAAGTAAAAACCTACAGTTCAGAGAAGGCGGTGCTCACAGACTGTGGAGAAAAGTACCTTGAGCTGGACTCTGAGAGATGGCAGTGGGGGGTGGCGGGGGAGAGAGGGAGGGAGAGAGAGAGAGAGAGAGAGAGAGAGAGAGAAACGGGCTTTCCTGACTGGGAACAGCACAAGCCAGGGCTTGAAAGTCTGTGCTGAGCGTGGTGTGTTCTTGACCAACAGGAACTTGACTGAAGCTCAGCACTTTGATAGATGTGCAGGCATGGTGAGTTCTAGGAAATGAGCTGATATTTATTCTATAAGCTTAGGACAAACTCTGAAAGACTTCAAAGGTCAAGCTAAGAAGTTCCAATAATCTAGTTTTCCTCTCAGTTATGCAGAGTCATTGGATGTTTTCAGTCAGGAAATGAAATGATAAAACCAGTGTTTTTCTAGTGATAGAGATGATTAAAATATAGTTGTTCTACAACGATTCTCCCAGTGACTGAACTATTCCATTTTTCTATTAGAATAATAATTATTTGCAAACAAGCTAGTTCTAGCCTTTGATTCTTTCTGGAACAATGTGGCATTTCTATACTTAGTTAATGGATAGGAAATGTTATCAAATTAAAATTTTCTCCCATGATTTTCTCTTAAATCTTTTTTTTTTTTTTTAGAGAAATGTACTTTTTTTTAGGGGTACAGCTATTTATTGCAACATTGCTTATGATAATAAGATATTAGAAACAC
>NW_007729940.1:137203-139626 GCF_000696425.1 Galeopterus variegatus | reverse complement strand
AGAGAAATGTACTTTTTTTAGGGGTACAGCTATTTATTGCAACATTGCTTATGATAATAAGATATTAGAAACACTTAAATCAGTAAGACACACAAACCAATATTGAAATATTATGCCACTATTAAAAATAATGACGTAGATATATGTACAGTGCTGACATAGAAATTAAACACACTAAGAAATAAATTAAAAATGCAGTTTTTATGTAACATGTAGCATACTTATAATTTTACTAAACCATACATGTCTAAATACTTATTTTTCAATGACTGTAAAAAAATAGATAGGTACACAGTATGGCTAACTATGGTTACCTTAAACCTTGGGTTATTTTACTACATTTTTATAGGTGGCCCCCCAAAAAACAAACAGTAAACAAATATTAATGAGAATTTTTGGAGGTCACTGATCATCTTTAGTTCAGTGGCCTGCTTTTTGGGGGGGGAATGGGTGTACTTCTGGGTGAAAGTTTATATTGCATACTTAAAACATGGCCATACTTTGTTAGTAAAGTTGCCTGTATAATGGAATTAAACATATATTTAATGAGGTTTTGCCAAATGTACTAGAACACATTTGAGAGCTACTGCTTTTATATAGTTATATTTGAACCTATTCAATTTCAATGGATTTGAAAAGAACTATAAAGAACTATAGGGAACAGGAATTTATAATATTATGGGGAAGGGTGGTCTCCTATGGTCTCTGGTTAATTCATGGTAAAGTGGAATAGCACATGTAGGTCTAATACATACATGCATATTCTCTAAAAATCCAGTATATTTCAGTATGCTTCCCCCTCACTAATTATCACCTAGAGATAAGTGGGATTGAATGAGTTAATGGCTGCTTCACAGAGGCTCTCTGTAATCCCAGCTCTTGGCGCACACAGTAGGTGCTTAATAAACATTTTATAAATCAATGAATTAAAGGACTGAATACAGCAGGAAGTCAGAGATTTTAGGTCTTGTTATCGGTTTCGCTGCTTATTTGCTCATCAAACAGATTGGGGTGTACAGCTCCCCTGTACTCATTTTTTTTCCTCTGTGAAATCAAGATGATAAAACTTCTACAGAAATATGGAGATGCTTGAGATACCGTGTATAAAATGATTTGTACTCCTTGGAAGAAAGAGATCTTATAAATAGAAGGCATTGTTCAGGTTACCCACAGCATTCAAATTTAATTTGTACCACATGGAATATATGGAAGGCCCGTGACCTCAGTAATGAAAGCTGCCGAGCCCTGGATGCCCATGGAAAAAGCTTTTTCTCCTTGTTTTTCTGGCTGCAAGAGAATGTCTGCTGTTCCCCTGCCTGCCTGTTCTAACTACGACGTGCTTAATTTCCCCAGCCTCATCCCAATTTCTCATAAATACTGAAATGAGCAGGTCCTTTAAATTGGAGAGGGAAGAAGGTGCATAATCTGAAAAAGCAGTAATAAGGGCCCTCGACTTAAGAATGAAGAGTTGAGAGAGATGGGTAAAGAACACTGTCTAAGATGTGCGAGAAAAGACAGATCAATCCAAACGATTCATCATGCCAGGAGCTGTCCAAATAATCAAAGGTATCAGCTAGGGTGATGTATAGCTGATGTCACTTGGTGAGACCCTTAACAAGGCAGCTAGTACAACAGCTGCTGCTGGTCAGTGAGTATCACAGCACATGCCAGGCCAGGGCAGGGGAACACAGACCATCCATCACTGACCCAACCTAATGGCTGAGCTTATTAGTAAACATTCTCTGAGGCTGACAGCCTGTAATGGTACAGGATGTTCCCCTACTGTCCCCCAAATAAACCGACCCACCTGACAGATGTGTGAAATCTGTGGTCTCTCTTCAGATTCTCTGGGTGAGTATAATTTATTCTATTTTATTGATAGAGGCAAGAGTGGGTCTTTAGGAAGAAAAAGAGAAAAGAGTTACATATGAAGCCCCATTTAGCAAACGCATTAGTAATCTATTCTCCCTCCAAGATGGTTCTTCTCTTCTTAACCGTAAATCAGAAAAGTGACAGTGTATGTCGACATATATGCATTATTCTATAGGCACTACTGTAGGTGAGTTTCATCTACATCTTTCCCTGATATGGATCAGAAATTCCCAAAGTGGAAATAAAATCCACTCTCTGTACTAAAGATATCTAAGTCTACTTTAACTACATTACGTTCTTAGAGGAGATATCTTAATGGACTAAGTATGAGGTTTGAAATATCTAGACTTCCTGGAACCACGAGTTCAATTCCCAGCTGAATCAGCCCAGTCCTCTTTTTTCACTGGCAGATAAAGTAAGATACTAAGAAGCTTACTGTGTACAGATCTCTCATATGAGTTGCAATAACTCATAATCTCACTTTTTTTTAAAAAAAGAAATGGACATTAAACTTGATTCTGGTATTTCTAACATCCTCAAAAACTTCTGTA
>NW_007729940.1:134921-136848 GCF_000696425.1 Galeopterus variegatus | reverse complement strand
GGTTCAATTCCCAGCTGAATCAGCCCAGTCCTCCTTTTTCATTGGCAGATAAAGTAAGATACTAAGAAGCTTACTGTGTACAGATCTCTCATATGAGTTGCAATAACTCATAATCTCACTTTTTTTAAAAAAAAGAAATGGACATTAAACTTGATTCTGGTATTTCTAACATCCTCAAAAACTTCTGTACAATCTGCATGGTAAATCCGATGCTTATTATTCCAAAGGGATGTGTAATTTCATTCTTAAGCACTGGGGTTTGAAATGGGCAAGATGTTGAAATTCCAATTATTCCCTATTAACTCTTCACCTTTGGTTTGCCTGGACTTGTGTTATGTGTCTTGTCTCACCTTTCAATGCATCTTCTTCTGCATCTGAACTTGGCTTGCCTCCCTACCTTTGGCTATTGACGTTGTTTTGAATTCTGGCACAGGCTAATTCTTCAAGCCCTGCTTAACTTGGATTCTGGACTTTGCCCTGCTCTTACTTACACTTAGGATTGGCATGGTTCCTCCAGTCTCACTTCAGTTTCTGTGAATGGAGAGGAAACACGGTATGATGGAATGAGCCCCGGCTTGGGAGAAATCAAGTGTTCCCAGCAGGACTGTTTCCTCAACTGCTGTTCTTCATTCCTGTCCGTGCCCTGGTCCCAGCCCTGCCACGAAGTGGTTGTGTAATATTGAGCAAGTCATCGGATTTATCTGCATTTTGGCCTGTAGAATGGATGAGCTGGACTACATGAGTACACGGCTCCTTCCCAGTCCTAAGATTCTCGTAACTTTCTTGGTTTCTACCCCTGTCACCTGGGCTTCAGCTCAATAGAGAAAGAAACTGAAAAACATTTTAAAACCTAAATTTTATGCATCATTATAACCAGTAATTAATGCCAACTGAGCATCAACGCTGTGTTAAGAATTTTAGAATTTTAAAGAATGCAGAAAGTATTGGCACTTTGGAAATTTATATCAAGAGGAGACTCAATAACGTAGCTTCAAAGAGAAGCTCATTTTTATTTTTACTGTGGGGTTTGGAAGGAATAAAATTTACTGGTTAGTAGAGAGTGCTGGTAAAGAACCCGAGTTCTGGAGCCAGATGGCTTGCTCTAAATCCAGGTTCTATGTACCACTTACTATCTGTGAGACTGGAGCAAATTGCTCAACTTCTCTGATCCTCAGTTTTCTCATCTGTGAGATGGGGGTAGTCATAATGTCTACCTTATAAGGTTGTTAGGAGAAGAAAATGGGTTACTGTTTGAACAGTGCTTAGAACTATGCCTGGCACACAGTAAGTACTATATAAATGTTGCTTTAACAAATTAAAATACTGGATCTATAAATTCCCTCATGCATTTTGAAGTATGTTTCTATGTATATTCTGGTCATTAATGACTAGCAGAGATAATATGACCCCTATTTAATATCTAGAATTAAGTTACAGGGTTATACATACAGAAACAATGATGTGATTCAATATTGTTAAGATTGCAGGAAACATCATCATATAAGGGGTGTGTGTGTCAGAAAGAGAGAGAGAGAACATAAAAGAGGGCATGAGAGATCTTTCTAAACATGAAAGAAAAGCCTAACTGTCTCTAAAATATTTCTTAGTTTTTTCACTGGTGGATCATGCCTCGCTCAAGCACAAGACGTAGCACATTCGTGTTGTTAGTAGACCTCCTACAGAGAACACTGGCACTTGAATAGCCCTAAGTGTTTTCTGATATCTGGCCACAGGTAATCGTAGATGCTTCCATAAGTTGGTTTCTACTTTTGGAGCATCCTTCAGATACTGCTGCAGGATTGTGCTAGATTCTTGTAAATCATAGCAAAGGTAGGTATAACTCAAGCCTTGGACTAGGTATTGTGGTAGAACTAGGGAAGTAGCCTGGAGAGCATTTATTAGACTCCACTTATGTGCCAGTTGCTGT
>NW_007729940.1:132937-134461 GCF_000696425.1 Galeopterus variegatus | reverse complement strand
CATTTTATAGATGAAGAAACTGAGGCACAGACAGATTAAGGAACTTGCTCAGGTTGCATAGCTTATGAGTGCCAGAGCTCACAGTTGGGCCTTTAGCTTACTGGCTGGGGTTTAAGGCCATGTCCTAAGCATTTTGGAAAACTGGAGGGAGAACTAGGCACCACACACCTGGGCTAAAGGAGAGGCTGGTTCATTGGATTACTAATAGATCCCTCTGGTTTGCTGGCCCAGGACCCTCTATGGGCAGGTGGGGTAAAGGCTGGGGCAGGTAAAGAAAGACAGCACAGCTTAACACCTGACGCTCAGCTCAAGGAGGAGGCTGGCCTGCTTCCGCTCAGCACTGACTTCACACCCAAGCTGTCTCCAAAGTTATGTTCTCATTGGTGCATCTCTGAGGTCTGGATCTTACTTGTTTTATGCCCAACACTTACCACAGTGTCTGGCACATTGCAGGAACCCAGAAAATGTGTGGCAATCATGAATACTCTCTTTTCAGCTTAGGGTTCTGAATTTTTAATATGAAAAATTTATTTATTTTCCTTTTTATTACATAGACTTGGAAATGAAGCAAGAGAAGGTCCTTGGGGACTGCCTGGGGACCCAAAGCATGGAGAAGGGGACTGGACCTCCTTCCCACAATTAGGCACCCCACACCAGTGCCCCAGGGCCCACCCAGGGATCCAGGGTAAGGAGCTGGGGA
Organism: Galeopterus variegatus; assembly: GCF_000696425.1. NCBI lineage: Eukaryota > Metazoa > Chordata > Mammalia > Dermoptera > Cynocephalidae > Galeopterus > Galeopterus variegatus. The sequence continues at coordinate 133,761 of NW_007729940.1, read as the reverse complement.
CCAGAACCCCCCCACAACCAGGCACAATGGGAGAGTACATCATGGCCCACCCAGGGGCCTGAGCCATGGAGAAGGGGACCGAACCTCACTCCCACAATGAGGCACACTGCTCCAGTGCCTCAGGTCTCATCCAGGGACCCAGGGTAAGGAGCTGGGGACTGGATTCCCCTCCCACAACCAGGCACACTGGGACAGTGCATCAGGGCCCTGCCCTGGGGCCCGAGGCATGGAGAAGTGGACCAGACCCCCCTCCCACAACCAGGCACCCTGCACCAGAGCCTCAGGGCCCACCTGAGGACCCAGGGTATGGAGCCGGGGACCGGACCCCCCTCCCATAACCAGGCACACAGTGCCAGCGCCTTGGGACCCACTTGGGGACCTGGGGCATGGAACTGGGAATCAGAAACTCTCCACAACCAGGCACACTGCCAGCACCATGGAGCAGACCAAAAACATCTCCTCCATGTGGATGGCCCACCATAGCCACCATGAAAACCATGGCTGCCGCGAAGGTGGCTAGATGCCGCAACCACTGTGCAGATGCCAGCCACTGGAATGAGTTGACACAGGAGAGTCACCAGCAGAGATAAAGAAAGGAGGAGGATGTCTGTCTCTACAGAGCCTATTTCATAGTGACGGAAGAGACATCTGCTCTATGATAGTATTGGGGGATCTGATCGCCTCTCAGCATTGGACAGATCATTTGGGCAGCAAATCAGCAGAGTAACCATTATTCTTTCAGAGGGTGAGAAGAAATCTAGGATGATTAGAGGTGGGGGGAAGAGGGATGGGGCAGGATTGGACAAGGGGCATAAAGAATAATT
>NW_007729940.1:130709-132477 GCF_000696425.1 Galeopterus variegatus | reverse complement strand
GGGAGCGCCGCCGCGCTTCCCAAGCGGCGCACTATCCAGTGCGCCACCGGGCCGGCCAATAATTACGATTTGTAACAATATATATGCTAGTAATATTGATTTGATCAACATATATATATATATAATCAATTTTGATACAATAAAAATTAAAACAAAACAAAACAACAAAAAAGAAAAATTTATTTATTTTCATTTTTATTACATAGACTTGGAAATGAAGCAAGAGAATGATGCTCTTCAGCCATCTAGAAGGATCAATTAAGTTGGTGGGACTGAATTTTTTTTTTGTCATCATAAAACATTTACATTTTTAAATCACAGGTTCAACTCATCACATTTTCTCCCCCTTAATCTTAAGCTTAAGTATTTTGCCTGGTGCTGAACACCAATGTTACCGTCCCCAATTAAAACACCAGGAAGACATTTTAACCTAAACACTGTTCTTCAGATTAATGAAATCTAATAGCAACTCTTTCACCTCTGGGCTATTCCAAGCCAAGCGCTAATGACCAAAGACCATTCCTCATCTTGTGCGTGGATTGGGAGTGCTAAGAAATGAGTCTTGGGCTCAGTCCAGTTTTTAGTGGAAAGTGCACACGTCACAAAACTTAGTTTCAAAATTTGCCTCCTTGCTGACAGTCTCTGTAGGAAGGGCGGAACATCTAGGCTCAGACATTGACCTGAAACATTCTTGCTTTCCAACACTGCCCGTTTGAGTTGGAATGCAGGTCAGGCATACTTGTCCAGCTGTCTGCTCTAAGACTAAAAAAAGATGCTGATTTCCTGGAATATCTGCCCAGCAATTTTTACAGGAACAAGATTCATTAAATTAAAAATAATAAACCAGGCCGTTTTCTTGTCGCAACCTGTTTCTTAGAACTCACTGTCTACATGGGAGCCTGCCAGGATGTCTCCTCATGTCCATGCCAGGTTAGGGCATCAACAAAGCTTTGTTTTGTGTTAAATTCAAAGGTTGTTTTTTGCAGATTCTTCCAGAATTGCTGGCTGGGGAGATGGCAGATCATGACCATCAAAAAATGATTTGCTGATTGACTACTTGAGACAAAAACATACACACAAACAAGATAATCATCTCTTAAATTTGTTTTATAAACAAGTAAGCATATATGACTATAAGTAAGATCCTAAACCTTTATCAGACAAACCTTTATCAAAATGGAATAGAACAGAGGCATGATAAAATATTAATCCAACTGGTCCTTGCATAAAAAAAGACATTGTGTAGTCCTTTCTGATAACGAAGTGTCTGACATATATTATTTCATGTAATTCTCATGGTGTAGGAGGTAGATGTGATCTAAATGATGAGAAAAGGTGGCTCTGGGCATTTAAGTAACTTGCACAGGTTAAGGGATAGTTGCAGGCAGGGTTTAGATTTCTCTGTCCCAGTCTCTTTAAATCATAGTGTTTTCAAGTTATTGTGCATATTGGTTTTCAGACCAGCTGCCTTTGTATCACCTGGGCACCTTCAAGATACCTCTAGAGCCTTGCTCCTGTTCCACTGGATCTCAGAGTGAAGTTCTGGTTGAGGTCATTGGAAATTTACATTTTTTGCAAACTCTCTTAAATGATGATATCCTGCAGCCATGTTTGAGAGGCATCTTCACATTAAGTGTTCTCTCAGACCAGTGATTATACTGTTATTTCAGAAATAATAATGCAGTGGGGATTACTGCAATCGCTGTAGCATTAGAACACATTGTGGGAAAAAAAAATGCCCAAGAAACAGGGCTGAGTAAAAAACAGG
>NW_007729940.1:113674-130123 GCF_000696425.1 Galeopterus variegatus | reverse complement strand
AATGCAGTGGGGATTACTGCAATCGCTGTAGCATTAGAACACATTGTGGGAAAAAAAAATGCCCAAGAAACAGGGCTGAGTAAAAAACTCCGGTGCAGAAAGTGAAAGCAAATCAACCGAACAACTGGCATAGTTTGAGGAAGGGTACTACAGAAATGAAAGGGAGGGTTATGTTCAGCACGAGTAAGATCCTTCAGACTCTGGAGAGCTTCCCCCTCCCCAGACTGCGGAGCCATGGTGGCCATGAGGTAGGAAGAAGCCCCATCTCACTGTAGGGTTAAGCAGGGGCAGACTGTAGGAACTCATGGTAATAGATTCCTGCACTGACTAGGAAGTTAGCTTTATCTTCTGTATTTCCTTATTCTTTCTATACTCTCCCATTCATTCTTCTCTAAATACCTATGTAAAAGAAATAAATGCATACATTATTGATACAGATCTTACAATCAGAGAAACTGAAGGCAAGAGGCTAAAGTGAACTGCCAAAAGTGATGCACTTGTTACCTAAGCTGAAAACAGATCTCTCCTTCCTGGTTTTCTTCCCTCTTGTCCCCCTTTTTCCCACCCTACACATAGGTGCCTTTTAGGGAGCCCTAAAGCATCTTGGAATATAGCCTGAAAACTGTTATTCTAGGCCAGTCACCTCGGAACTTAGAATGCAGATTCTTTGGCATCACCCCAGATTAAATGAATCACAATCTGTGGGGATAGGACCCAGGAATCTGTATGCATAGCCAGGTTGGGGCACCACCATTTGAGACTTCCATTTGAAATAAGGGACAGGAAATCTGACGGTTTTGTGTTCCACAGACTATTCTTTGTAATTGCTGATTGATTTCCACGAGTCCCAAAACATCACCAGGTGGGTACTTTACCATGTAAAGGTTTCAATGTCCTTGCTGTACATTTACGTAGGTACAAATATTTATATAATGATCATAAGTTTATGTATTTACAGAAGTAGCAGATGGCTGCAAAGGTGACATGAATGTGTTCAAGTCATCAGTAAGGGTTCCATTGTGTATTTTACAGACCTGGGTAAATGTCAACCTTTACTCATAAAGTATATGGATATGAGAACAGTATGGAGTTGGAAAAAATTCCCTGTCCTTCCCATAGGCTCTGAGTAAGTATTCCATTGGATTAGCTGGAGTCTACTTGATTGCTACAGTTTCAATAGCTTGTTCAGACATCGATTGCTGTCATGTCACTAGGAGAAAAGGATTAATAATAGGGTGCTCAGGTTGGCTCAATACTGCTGATAGTGCCTGACAAAAGACTGTTAGTAGGATTCCCATGGGGACACTGCCTGTGTAGGGAAAGCTACAAGCAACATCATTCAGGATTCTGCAGAAAAATGATTAACTCCAGAACTTCAGCCTAAAAAACCCAACCAATAGTTTCCATTATTTGAAAATAAATTCATTTCCCTAATCTTCCTTTTCTTTGGTTCACAGATAATCCAAAATCAGAATTCCTAGTGGATACCCACAACTGTGATTGTGTCCTTGTGAAAGTCATTGTGCCTGGACTATTTCCAAGAGATGCATTTTTGCCAATCCTGATCATGAGAAACAGTAAGAGACTAGAGAAGCTTGGTTTGATAAGTGCTTCCTAAGTCAATTTTACAAAAGAAATGCTCCATCTCCACTGGGAACTCTGCAGCAGTCATGGCTAATGGGTATCGTGATTTGGGGAGGTCACCAGTTCTGGGTAGCCCATAAAAGAAACTCCATTTCACCTACGGAAAATTAAGTGGAGCTATTCACAATGGGGTTCAGCGTTCAATTGGGATTAAGATGCAGGAGGATATTGAGAGGGAATAGTGATGACCTCACATCAAAAGGAAGGAGAAAGTACGGCAGTGCTAGAATGTGTGGTTTTGTTGGACTGTGTCTTCCCTGTTTGGCCCAGGTTTGGAGATAAGGACTAGAAAAAGGGGACAAATTCTGACTTCTAGTAAAAATAAGAAAAGTTTGCAATTTAAACGGATCAAATATAATAGTACACAGTTTTATTGTACTAATTGTATAACATTTGGACAAAATAGGATTACTTAGAGAGGTAAAAATGCAAGGCCAGCAGCTTGTCTCTCTGGCTCCCCTTCTCTTATACGACAAGAGTTGCAAGTTGTTTGGTTGTTTGTGTTTTGGCAATGAAAGACGTTAAGGGCATTTATCTCCATAGCTAGCAATTTAATAAGCACATTACTTTTTATTCAAGTGCATTTAGATATTTTTCTAAGTTTTCATAACAGCTTTATTTATTTATGCTTTAATGCCTTTCCTCTTAAGAGCCCAAGATGCTGGTTATTTAACATTTTACGTCCAGATATGAGGATTACAAAAGGCATTGGGTGCCATGCCGCTATCACCAATGATAGCTCCACTAAAAATAACACAATTAACTTGATGTCAGAGCTCAGCTTGTTCTTATATATAGGTTTCTTAAAAATATCCAGACTACTTTAATTAGCATCGCAGAATATTTTAATTATTCCTAAAAGACCGAGTATACTCCACCGACTACAATAAATATATGAGTTAGAAGACAGTTCTTTAGGAACTTATATATGCTAATGACTATGTCACATTCATGGAAGGAAGGGCACTTTTTTAGAGTAAAGTTGGTAGAGGGCTAGATATGGAAAACTAGGAAGACAACTGAGGCCACATGTCACCTGACATGAAAGAAATGGCATCCAGAACCTCAGAAATCACCAAAAATGCAAGATTCTGAGATTCGAGGTAATATGTTGTTCAATTAAACTCAGTTTTAATCAGATCCAACCCAATCCTGTAAACCTTTATTCAGCATCTGTTATGTGTCAGGTAATGTTCTGAGAGCCCGGGGGGTACCAAGATAAATCAGAAACAAATTCTATTTTCAAGGAGCTATTTTTTTCCTCATAGAAAAGACAGTCGAATGAATAACACAATAGAATGTGATGAGTAAAAAGAAAAATTATATTTTTATACATTAATACAGAACAGATAAAGGAGATGTGTAGTGTCATGATATGGCAAAACACATCTCAGTTTTGAAATCGTGAGAACTCTGGTTTAAATCCTGGATATTTCAATTGCTTGCCACAAAGATTTAGGGAAAATATTTTAACTTAAAAGGTTATGTTTTTAGCCTTCGTTTTATGTTTTGAGAATGGGAATAACACCTACCTTGAAATGCTTTGTGAGGATTAAGCAAGGTAAGAATTGTAAAAGTATCAGACACAGTTCCTGCATGAGTTTTCTAGCAAGAGCTCAAGACACGTTAGGTTTTCCCTTGTGTATATGTGTGAAGGCTTCAAAGAGGAGACAAAGACTGAGTGGGTTTTGAGGAGTGAATAGGAGCTCTCTAAGAATAAAGGAACAGTATAAGGAAAAAAAGAGATGTGGAACAGTGGGGAATATCTGGTATTGTTGATACATAAAAAGAACGAACAGCGAAGGGAGAGGAGCATAGGGAGGTGTCACTGATCTACAAAGACAGTGAGAAATGCACAAAAATGTATATACTTAGGGAACATCATGGAATGGGTATAACCATGGAGCATGAAGCCTCATGACAGTGGAAGGTCCATAAAGTAATGAACTGCCCTAATTGCCATAAAACTATGAAGTTTGAACAGTCTCAAAAGTTAGCCTTTGTTCTTCCAGTGCTGCTCCCAGACTCCGTTTAGTAGCAAACTACAGAACGAGATCAACTACAACCAACTCTAGAAAGCAGAATGCAGTCCTATGCTAGGGTGACTGTGGTAAATAGACAACAGCAGAATATCCAAGATGCGGCTGCACAATGTGTTAAAGTGGGGCAAGCATGATCAGAGAGGTGTATAATTTCCCATGAAACACAGCTTTCAGTAGTGCAGCAAAACTGAGGATGGCAGGGAATGTCAGTGTTTACCTCCCAAATCCAACTCACAGGGTGCTGAGAACACACTCTTTACAAGTGGAAGATGCTATTCCACTCCCAGAATAATATCAACCATAGGCAAGTCTTGTGTGCACTCGGACCAGCAATCATAGCTCTAGCCCCTGCTTTACTCATCATGAACATACGGTCAAACACACCAGAAAATATGAGAAGATCTGTCTTCCCTGCAACAGTCTGGTATGCATACATAGAGTTAACAAGGTTAAGTATAAAGCTCTTTAAAGTTGAGAATGCTTTCTTTTTTTAAAAAAAGAAATGATGACTGGTAAGGGGATCTTAACCCTTGACTTGGTGTTGTCAGCACCACGCTCTCCCAAGTGAGCCATGGGCTGGCCCAAGAATGCTTTCTGATATTCCTTCATATATTCAATAAACATACAATGAGCATCTTCAAAATTTTAGGTACTGGAGAGACAAAGATGAGTAAGATTATTGCTCTCAAGGAACTCAGTCTAGAGGGGAAGGGGACAGAATGTAAACAAATGATTGTAATGCAAATTATCATTTGTATTAAGGCTTTTACCACTATCTTTGGGAGCACAGAGGAGAGTAACTATTCCCAAATCTTGAATTTTGTGTTCCTATTATTGGGATTTTGTGTTCCTATTATTGCACACTATGCAGAGATTTTTGCACCATACTAGGTTGTCAACAAAAATTCATTTCATTAATGAGTAAAAAGTGATTAACCCCCTAATATAAATTTTTCTATAATATTAAGTTATTTAATCACTTCACCAAATTAAGCAAAGAAATTTAAAGCTCCTGGTGGGTGTCTGGCAATCTACACAATGCTATGAGACCGTGGAAGACCATTTGCCAATGGAGGAGGAGGGTGAAATAGGGATGTTAACTGAGACTGTGAAGTTTGAGCTGAATCTTGAAGGAAGGGTAGGAATTCACCAGAATTACAAGTGGAAGGAACAGGATTCCAGGCAAAGAGAAAAGCATCTGCTAAGGTATACAAGAGTGTGTTTTACACTTTGGTAAGACATTCAGCATGTCTGTAGACATAGGGTGCTCGTATGGGAGGGACGAGAGATGAGGCCAGGAGATCATAATAGTAACATCTAACTTTGCCAAGTGCTTACTGTGTGTCAGGCACTGAACCAAACACTTTCTATGCATTATATTATGTAATCTTCAAAACAACAGTAAGAGGTAGGTACTATTATTATCTCTATTTTACAGATAAAGGAACTTGAATTAAGTGAGGATAAACAACTCATCACTATGAAGTCTTGAAGTTGGAATTGAAATCCAGTTCTTTCTGACTCCAGAGATCATCTACTTAACAAGCATTATTTCCACCTTATTTATTAAAAAGGTATTTGTTGTACCCTTATCATTCCTAATCATTCCCCAATATAATAAGAGAACATTATAAAGTTTTTCAGGTCTATAGTAAAATGAGAAAAGTAAGCATGATACAGTGTTTTTTATTTTCATAAAGTTATATAGTTATTCAATATGAGGATACTTCATGGAAAAATAGGATTGAAAGACAATACGGATCATTCCAGAACTTTTTCAAATACCCTTGTATAAGAGACTTTATTCCGAACTTATGTTCTTCCTCTTTTCTTACATCAAAATATTGCTTTTTGTGAAATTATGTTGATAGAAGATGGCAGTAATTTAAAAATTGTTCTAGTGAAAATTTGCAATCCCCCCAAAAAAAGAAAATTGGCAATCCCATGACACTTCTCCAAACTTAGGGATCCTTGCCGTGAAGCTGCGCCTCCTTACTAAGGGTTGTGTACGCCACGCTACAGCATTTAAATTTATGCTGTAAGCAATGGGAGGTCATTTAAGTATTTTTAGCAGTAAAATTACAAAACTTGCATTTTAGAGGGATTATTCTTTTAGAATCATTGAGGATCGACTGGAGGAGGGTGAGTGAAGACAAGGGGGTCGGCTGGAAGATGATCAGAACAGTCCAACAAAGAGGGAGAACCTTGAGAACCTTGAACTGAGGCAAGAGAATGGAGAGAAAGGGATGGTTTCAGGAGACTTGAAGGGTAGACTCAGTGGGTTTGGGGACCAATGAGATGCTGGGTGTGCAGGAGAGAGAGAATCTAGGACCATTTCTAAGTTTCTGACCCACAGCACTTTGAAGGCTGGACCCATCCCTAAGATTTTATATACGTGAAGAAGAGTGGGCCGGTGAAGGGAGAGACGGATGATGGGTTCGGTTCAGACATGTTTTGATTTCAAGGACAATCAGATCAACATGATTTTTAAATGTTGGTTCCATCTCACCAAGCTTCTGGGGGAAAAAAAAAGTCCTTTAATGTAGTCATGAAACTTGGCACAGGTTTAAATACTCAAGGCCTAAAAAAATTAATTTTGCTATGTGAAATAAAAATTTTAATAAGCATACAAAATTAATCTTAGGCATGGGTATGGAGTTTCATCACATGATTACTAGATTGTGGTCACTGTCACACTTTATTGTTAAGATGAAAAAAGAAATAGTGAACTGGCAACATTTTGGAAGGCTAGTAGGTTATTTTGGACATATCAGAAAGACTAAAATAATGGTTATAAAGTGCTTTGAGATCCTCAAATAAAAGATGCCAAGAAGACATTATTAATGTTGACTATGAAGACGTAGAGAGAGGTATCTTTGGTTATCCAGAAAAGCTTGTAGATAAAAGACAATGACTTAGTGACTCAAACAGACATATCTAGCCTTATTTCTGAATTTCTATGCCAGTGAATAGTAACAAATCAAATGCACCCTTTAAAAATATGAACACTAGGAGTGACAGCAGCTTTCTGAAGACTGAGATGGATTTAACACAATATCTATCTCTGGACAATGAAATTCACATTCCCTCCACCACAATTAAAGGGAAAAATCTGTACCTGACAATCTGCCCTTCAGTATCTCAGACCCAGGCCGAGGGCAGATCTAGTGACCTCCTCCTGAATAAAAAGGGGAAGGGGATTGGGTAGTAAATTCTGTCCTGGCTAACATCAGCCCGGCAGTAAATCGGAATCCTCCCCGTGCCCTCTTTATTATCACATTCACAGCATGAAGTTATGAGCTTCCTCACAGCTCCTGCTATAAAAAAGTGATGGATGGTTGGGAAACCTCAGGGAGTTAATCTATTCTTCCATTAAATTTTACTTTAATTGGTCTGTGAGTCAATCAGAAACTCACTAGACAGTGAATTAAGAAAGAAAAGAATGAAATAGAAAAAGAGCTTTCTTTTGCAGTTACTGTATTATAATGCAGGATTATTCTTCCATTGAAAGAAAAGGGAGACCACTAGTCCATACAAATAATCCTGGCTCTGTAAAGAAAATGAGAGAAAAACAGGCAGCCATGAATCCTGCTCACTGCTGACATTAATACATATGACATTTACACACACTCACACATATCCCACCAAGGAAAAGCAGGCTTCTCAGATCCCTTCCCCCCCCCCCAACAGTAATTAGAAAGGGGGGGGGGGGGTAGAAGGGAGAGAGAAAGAAAAAGAGAGAAGGAACTTGAATCACTGCCTCTAGGAAAATTAACGCAAAGAAAAATAAGCTGTTAAGAACCTCTGTCATCAGTAACATAACTCTGTTGGTACAAAAGAAGGTACTAAAGACCAAGGATGGATCAGCTGAAATGTTCATGGGTTCAGTTAGTAAAATGTTTGTGCAGTATTTAAGGCCATAATGGGCTCTGATGAAGATTCTCAGAATCTAATAATGGCCTCTCTGGACTTCTTGTCTAATTAGTAGAATAAGGAGTGAGCCAGCTTGGAAATGAGCATTGCTTGAGATGAGGGAGAGGGGGAAAAAAGCCAAAGCTGAAAGAAAAATAAACCAGAGAGAAGCAGGAGAACAACAAGAGAAACCAGGGCTTTTGAAACTGTGCTCCTGAGCTGACAGCTGAAGTTTATGCCTTGAATATATGATAATAAGGTTTTATGGGAGTGAGCCTTAGGGACCTTAATGTCTCTCTGTAAACAACGGACTTCAGGGAAAAGCCAAGGTTTGAGTAATATACTCAGTCTCCACTCATGATAAAAAGAAAAAAAAAAGGCACAAAACAGTGAAGACAGGAAATAACTTCTCTTATTCTAACTGGAGAACACTGAGTTGCAGCAAATGCCCTCTAAGGGCAAAGACAATTGACAACCAGTGTAGAAGGACAGTTGTTCCATGTTAAGACACAGAATTTAAGCCTCAGCAGCCTCAAAAACCTGAGGTTGTATGAGGAGAACCTAGTAAAGTGCTCCCTATCCATCCTTAACACATGGGCAATATATGTTCAGAAGCCAAGTGGTTTATTGTGCATTACAGCTCCAGTGGAATTACTGGAGGGATATCAGAATGACCTGATCCTTGAAGTGTGTACTATTCATCCCCAGTGCTGCAAGGGGTTAAACCTGAAAGTGCTGCCCGTTCCCACTGGTCCATATTTCAGGCCAGGTTACCTAGAGGGATATTACCAGCTAAACTCCATACATAGTATGATGATTTCCTTTGGAGACTAGGGTCAGATAAAGCTCAAAAGTAGCCTTAAGCAACTGCTAAATGATCAAAGTCCCTAGTGTACTCTGAGACCAAATCAGGTTGCCTTTAAAATTCTTCATCCTCAAAGACAACAGTTCTATCCTCTTTTTATAAATGTAAGTCCATGAGACAGTGAAGTGCTGTTTCTATTGGCATTATTCCACCTTATATAGTAAAAAGGTATTTGTTGTGCCCTAATCACGCCAGGTCCAGGATCATAAGGGACCTCGTTTCTTGGTGGGAGGCTGTAGTGTGAAAAGGTTACTTAGTCATCACTAGCCTCTAGCGATGCTGGAACACCACACATGGGGCTCCTCAAACAGGAAGTCAAAGCCAGGCCTGACCCCTGGATGAACTCGGTGCATTTTCGGGCAAGGGGCCTGATGAATCTCCAGGGACAGTGCTGCTCTGTGCCTCTGTGTCCGTATGTATGTGTTTACTCCTCTGTGTGCATGTGTGGAGGTGGGTGATACTGGAGGGAAGGAGGGTGTGAATGCTCTGGATAATTATGAAAATTAGATCTTTTACAGCAGGCTTCAAGCTCAATTTGGGCTGACAGCTCATGAACAGATCATCTGAAGTCTTAATAGGCCAATGCCGGTTCAATAGTTGTGTGGTTAAATCATGCACATTTGTGCCACAGCTGACACAGAAAGCAGACCCAGATGCCTTAGATGGATCATGCAGATGAGTCTATATTTAACATTCTTCCTCTCTGGGGAAGGCCCAACAAAGCAAAACAGAACAAATCTAAAACCACGCTTAAAACTTTTGTCAGCCAAAGAAACATTTCAGCATTCTTTTCACTATAAAACATCTAGTAGCAGAAATGATACATGATTCATAAAGCGATTCTAAATAAATTTAATATTGATGTCTTTCCAAAGTATTTCTGAATCCAGCAGTAACATACTATCTTCCAAACTGTTTATATTCAAAACCAACTGGCTGGGAAAAAAATGGGAATTTTTTCTATTTTTAGTTACCTGTCCCAAAAGCACTAACTCTCCTGCTTTCCATACTTTGGGGGTAGTTTTGTAAAACGATGTCAAAATATCAAGGCTCCTGACACATCCTGAATTCTGAAAGAATGTGCTTCCTGAATATTCCAGATAATGGACTTGTACCAAAGGGGTTAACAAGGTTGGGTTTCCTGCTTGAAGGAGAACTGAGTTCAACAACATAGACAGCATTTTCTTATTATTTTTCTCCATGTTTGCAGTAACTGCTTTTCCTCAAAGCTTCACTTGGGGGAAGGGACAAAGCAGTATTGCTAACCTGCCTGGCATCTGACTTCCAACAGGGAGAGAGGCTCATCTACCTCACCCCTCGGGCTTCTTTAACTGAATTAGCCGTATTAAGTGCCTTGGTAGCCCAGGGAATGAATGTCGTCGATCAGTGCCTGGGAAGGCACGTTTGCAGGGTATAATTCTGCCGGAGGAGAATGGACTCCCCAGCACATGGGCCTAAACTGCAGAGTAACAGAGCCCTAAATCTCCAGCTGCAGATTTACAGCCTCCATTCTCCTTCTTTACTGCAAATACAATCCGGCAGTAATGGTCTAACACAGCAACACCATCACCAACTGGCTGATGGCTCGCATAAAAGCAATGTCAACCAAAAACTATGAGTTTATAAAAGGGAACAAACCCTCAACAGTGACAAGAACATGAAACCCATTAACAATTTAAACACTCTCCATTTTTTATTTCCCACCTTGAAGCTATTATTGCTGATAGAAAGCTTCTCAGTGGAGTTAACCACTGCAAGGAAGGGTTAGGAAGCTAGCTTAACTCCTAAGACAAGAGGTTATGTGGTTTGAACCATTTGATGCTGTGGTTTGAACTTTTGTTAATAGGAATGCAACCTAATAACCTGTAGCTCAGAAGGTCTCAGAAAATTGCAGGTGTGATAGGATCTCCCCTAGTGGGCCTATCAAGTTATTCTCAGGAATCACTGAATACATATGGTTAGGATGGGACTTGCTGGCCTATCGAACATGCCAAGACTTGTGCCTTTACTGTGGAAGGAATAGTAGAATATTTTTTAGAGGAACTTCTATAAAAATCAAGGATTAACTCTTGATTATGGTATTCAGTGTTTATGTGAGATTTTATTTCAGCGATAGCTCTAATCCCTTGAAGGGACATTGCCACCAGAATATTTCAACTTTGTGAATTGACTATACGTGAGCTGTGATATAAAATGTAACTCATCACACACTATTACCTTCCAGTCTTTAGGTAATCAGATACAACGATTATAACTAATTTGCCCAACTTAACTGGAGGACTCTCCCATTAAAAAAAAATATTACTGTGAATTCTCTGGGGAAAAATGCTTGAGCAAGCTATCTTCTCCCTTTCTCTCTTTCCTGGTCCCTCTCCCCCCCAATAAAAGTGAAAATAGGACCTTAAGAAAATATATATGCCTGTCATTGAGTGATTTACCCCAAAACAAAAATTCTTTTCTCTGTTCTTTAAATCAGAAAAACCCAATGCTGTTTCCTTTGTAATTTTGAGCCTTTTCTCTATGTAATTTGGTAAACAGTTCATTTTTTAGGAATAGAATCTTAGCTCTAAAAAGGAAAAAAACCCTGTTTTTACAAAGAAAAAAAAGGCCATGTTGAACATGGTCACATATATCTGCACAAATAATGCCAATGAAGTTAGAGTCCCTGATTTACATATATTGTGCTGATTATTTGAGCAATTTAATATAAAATTTAATCTGTACTGATGGGCCTAGGGGAAGCACAAATAAAACTGGGAAATAAATACTTGATTTGCAGTAAAATGAATACCATTAATATAAATAAAACACAGGTTTCAGTGATGCACAAGCTACCGTATTGTAAGAATATTCCTTTATTTTTGGCACTTTAAAAAATCATTGCCTCCCAAAGGACTATTAACCTATCTGTAGATTCTCTTAACCTTAGCTAGTATTAAGAAAGGGATCATTTCATTCTGTTTTTGTTACATGTACATAGATTTTGAATGGAGCGGACATCACACCTGTTGGTTTTAAGTGTATCCTCCTCCAAGAAAAAGAAAGAAAAAAGTCAAGGAGAAGGAGAATAAGAGAAGTTAAAAGAAAAGGGCCACCAAAAATAATTACATCACATATTGCACACAGGTATTGATATTCAATGCTGTACTCCACAGATATGTACAATCAATTGTTTCAACAGATAAAATAGATAAATAAATAAATAAATTTTAAAAGAAAAGAAACAAGGAACTAACAAAATAAAACTTATTTCTCCCCCCAGTGGGCGAGGAAATTAAGCTACAATAATTCTAGTTATAATAGTGTTAGAAAATGGTTAGCCTTAATGCCTGCTAACGACCAGAGCTAATATGGTTCTGCTTTCAACGTGGATAATGTTTAAGGAAGTAGCAGACTGCATGGCAGCTTTCCTGGACCTACACAATCAACTCCAATGAAGCCTTTTCTCCAGCTTGAGTCATAACCATAAATACTGCCCCATCCCCACATTCCACTAACAAAGTCCTTCCTTCCTCCTTTGCCCCTAAACAAAGGGGACAGCAGTGTGTTCGGTGGGAACATCTTGAAATAAGATATCACTCCCCAAATGGAAGGAAGTCACAGGGGAGATTGACGCCATAAAGGCAGTTCTATCCTATTGAAACGCCAGCAGATGGGGTCATAAACATTTCCTTCTCCCCTTGCTAACAGCCACCGAGTCAGCTTCATCTTTATCTTTATCTTTATCTTCCTGTCAGGTCATAAATACCTCTCACTCAAGCCTCACTCACAGCTGGGCCATGCCAGGCAAGTTTACTTCCTGCTAAGAGTTCATTTCAGCAAACATTTAGAAGCAGGTTGGGGAAGAAAACTGAAAACTCTGCTGATGACACACAGTTATACTGTAGTAAAGGAAGCTTGGGGACCTCAAAGAAGGGATTTGGCTAAGAAAGGACCAAGCTGCCTAACAAAAAAGCATGAAGATCCAGTTTGAAGAAGATACTTTCACAGGGAAAATGGGTCAAGTAATTAGGTAAAAAATTACACTTGTTACAAACAAAAGAGCTGAATAGTGTCATGGACTTTTGTTCTTTCTTCTAGAACCTCCAAAATGATGCACAAGTTCTTTCCATTTGTCCGTGGATCTGGAACCAGGACCATAAACACAGACAATGGAAACAAGATTTCTGGGAGTAGTAACTTGATACAAAGTCCTTGCGTAGGCCAGAGGTCAGAGAAAGAATGCTCTCCTTTACTTTCAGAATTTGGGCAGATGAGGAAAGAGTCACCTTCTGACTCTCTTTCCTTCCTGGGAAGCAGTTTTATTCTTGGGATGTCATCTACCTGAGGGACTGCTGGCATCTCCCAAATTGTGGAATCTAAAATGGTAGGTACCTTGAAGATAGTGGGTATCTTCCTCCTCAATTTGGCTGCAATTGCCCCTCTTGAACTTCAGGGATATTTATGTTTTTCAAAAATGGTTGTAGTCGTTATAAAACACAAGCCACATGTGATTTTTAAAAAGCAGCATTTTTAATGAACACATTCTGATAAAACAGTTAAGACTTCTTAAATAATAATAGCGACAGGCTGCTGTTGATTACAAGAAGGAGAATCTTGTTCAGACAGTTATGCTTTGAGAATGGCTGATCTGTACTGGTTAATTTCACTCAATCTTTTGATTTTTACATCTTCTTTTAGATACTGTGTGACTTTAAAGAGAGAAAAATGAAAATAGCACTAATAAGTTTTCTGTGTAGTTGCAACAATGGATTTGAATCCCAGCCCTGACACTTTACTAGCTGTGTGACTTTGGGAAAGTTACTTAATTTCTCTGTGCCTCAATTTCCTCATCTTTAAAATGGGTACAATAATAGTCCCTTTCTCATTAGGTTATTGTAAATTAACATATGCAAATAAATTAGAACAGAGCCTGGCACATTGTAGGGGCTATGTGTGTTAACTTACATATAGAATGAAAGACCTAGGTAATTTAGTAATATGGATGGTATCTAAAGGAAAGGATATTCATTGATGACATTCTTAAAAAGCTTCAATTAAGCTGAATATTAGATTTTAGACTTGCACTCAAAGGTTTCCGTAGGCTGATTTACCTTTACAGTTCTTTCTCTCATCATCCTCCTACAGCTAAATAACCCTTGTTAGACTGGACTACTTAGTGTTTCCTGAATACATCCTGTATTTCCCCACACCTACACCAATGTGGATGTAGCCCCTTTGCTCCGGAGTTTGCCATTCCCACTTCTATCCTTCCCCATCTCTGTCTGTTGAGATCACAGCATAGCAGAGGTTCTACCATTCAAAAAATAAGGCTTTATTTTATTTTTCCATCTGTCCTTCAAGATCTGATTTAAATACAGTTTCTTTCTTTTTTTTGTGTGTGGCTGGTCGGTATGGGGATCTGAACCCTTGGCCTTGGTGTTACCAACACCATGCTCTAACTGACTGAGCTAACCAGCCAGCCCAAATACAGTTTCTTTCTTTCTTTCTTTTTTTTTTTTTAAAAGATGACCGGTAAGGGGATCTTAACCCTTGACTTGGTGTTGTCAGCACCATGCTCACCCAGTGAGCAAACCGGCCATCCCTATATGGGATCTGAACCCGTGGCCTTGGTGTTATCAGCACCACACTCTCCTGAGTGAGCCACAGGCGGAGTTCTGGAACTGGAAGAGCTTTGGAGACCAAATGATCTAATTTCTTCTTTTACTAAGGCCTGTACAGGTTAAGTGATTTGTCCAGAGACATCAAGCGACTACAGCTTGGACTACAATTCAGGTGTCCAAACAGTGCAGAGATTTCTGAGAGCAAATCATCTGAGCTTCTTGGTCCTCACTCTAATCTGAACTGCCTGGTCTCCTTGGAGCTACTACTATGGTACCTACAGCACTTATCACACAACCTCTGCAATTGCAGTTATTTGGTCTTATCTCCCCTACCATGTCTCATGCACCTTTGACACCTTGGTCTCTATCCCCAGAATGCTTAGAACAGAGCCTATAACCTTGAGGCACATAGTAAATATCCATTAAATTAACATATGAGTGAATGTTAAAAAGGAGGGCTTCAATTTCAGTGCATAGTAACTAAATACCTCCATGTCTGCAGAAAAGTTACTGGAAATTAAGTGTCATACATATTAGTGCATGTTATACATATGCACTAATTCACTGACTTTACAAAAGTCTCTGAGCACTCACTGTGTACATTTCACTACAAGGTTTGCACCACGAGATCCTGGACCGATAATTTACCAAGGAAGAGGGGACGAAACTCTGCCTTCTGATTAGTCACATTCTATTGGGAAGAACAACAGGCAACACAACTAGAGATGTATTAACTAAGCAGCCCAAAAGTACGTACATGATAATGAAGGCAAATGGCATGAAAAAGAGATACAGGGAGGCTAAGGGAGTAGTAGTTACCAGGGGAAGCTGCCAACACCACGTAGTAGGTCTTTTATGGGCCCCCAATTTGCAAGCTAAGCCTAATACTTCTGATTTCTTTCCCTCTATCATTCATTTTCTTTACTCAATGATTTAAGGGTAACCTTTTCCTCCCTCGTGAAAGTTTTAAATGCTTACTGAAGTCTGACTAGCTAGCTTTACTTGTATACTAGTAACAACACATAAACCATTTTTAATTTTTCAAAGTGTTTTAATATATCTTTTTTCATCCTTTTTATCCTTCAAAACTCAGGAGGGAAGTGTCAAGTGCAAACCGTATACTAAGATGTACAGCTATACTTCAGTTTTGCAACATTGTTCTACTTTATTCCTGGAATCTCTCCTCATGAATTTCCCCAAAGGAGGAAATCAGAAGAAAGGCATGTCCCTATTGCAATATCCTGCTTATTTTCTTTATCATACTCACCACAATCTGTAATTATTTTATTTATTGGCTTAATTCTTTATTGTTAGTCTCTCAAATGGAATGTAAAACCGCATGAGGACAGGAACCTCGTCTATCTTGTTCTTTCACTGTAGGCACTCAATAAGAAATTACTGAATCAATGAATGAATGATCAACAATACTATTTCTATTAAGGCAAATAGGTTATAATGACAAAAGTAGACAGTGAACAAACCTGATAGTGTAGAACTGATTAGCTGTTATTTTTACCCATTTATTCTTCCAAGAAGGATGGCCTGCACAGGAACTAGGAGTCCTTTTAGGTTTTAGTTTTTCCAGTTCTCCACCAAACAATAACTGAGTGTTTTCTCTGAATAGGGTATTGCATTAAGAACTATAGGAGACAGCAAGTTTAAGACATATCCTTGCCCCCAAAGGGCTTATGTGATTATAGCAATGTGATAGTAATATAAGACAGCTAGTGAAAAACACAAACACAACAACAAACAAACAAAAAACCCCACAGTAAACACATGTTCTCAATGAGAGAAGGAAGAAACTTCCTTAGATTGGTGTAATCAGGAAGGGATGCCTGGTGGGGTGGGTAGGGTTCAAGTTGAAGACAGGTTGAATTTCTACCAATGAAGAAGTTTCAATAGAGGACTTGAAAAAAAAATCATGTACCTGTAATATGCCTCAACATACCCCAAGTTTAGATAAGAAAATTTAATTAAAGAATATAAATGCTTTGAGATCCTCTAATAGACAGTAGCTCGTCAATGCAGAATAGTTCTGTTAGACTACTGGGCTGATCCGCATACCAGGCTTTTAATGGCTTTATGTATGTTTAATCATACTCAGCTGGTCTAGCTCTCTCAGCTTCAGTCCCATTAGAATTTAAAAGGTCAAGTTTCAAAAGCCTGAAAAAGTGATTTAGAATAGAAATGCCAACTTAACCTTAACCACAGCTAAACTAACGCTATAATAGTATTGAAAATTGTATCCTGTATAAACCATATAGATGGAACAGAAATATTAAAACTATATAATTATTTCCTGAGGTTATTTTAAAATACAGAGCCTTAGTAAAATTTAAAATCATGACTTAAATTTTACTAAAAATTATGGCTCGCTGAT
>NW_007729940.1:102513-113250 GCF_000696425.1 Galeopterus variegatus | reverse complement strand
AGAGCCTTAGTAAAATTTAAAATCATGACTTAAATTTTACTAAAAATTATGGCTCGCTGATAACCATTGACACATATCGCTTATGTGGGAGAGCACAGAGTCCCCATAAGCGAGTAAGAAAGGAGACTGGGTAGATCTAATAACATAGAAAGGCAGCAACCTTTTGAAAATGACACAGAATTTTTACAGCTCAAAAGGATCTAAGAAAACTTTAGGAATGTTTTCTAAAGCTTGCTGGTTGGAGCTGTTGCTTTTAACTGGAGCATCCTTCACTGATGTCATCATTTAAATATCTCCTGCCTTTTCTCATATATGCATTCCTTGATTTCTTTCCCTGATGCCATCTGATTTCATTTACTGCAAGTTTATAATATGATTTATATTAAAATTACTCCAAACTGTTATAACTACTACAATTTGAGGAATAATTTTTTTTGCTGCCCTAGAAAGATAGTTTTTGAAACTGTCCCTTTCACTAAACAAAGGTCAGAAATTAGCTGAAATATGCAATTCTCTACTTTTTCTAAAAAAAGGTACTGTTTGTTTTTTGGCACTGTTTATTTAAAATCATAATTCTTTATTTTTATAATCATCTCTGTTATATAACACCATCTATCAGGAATTATAGTTCCATTTCTGATATTTTCACACCTGCAGATACATAGGGGATTAAAAAGTGGATTAAGAAACATCACTATAAAGCAAGCAAGGTCCTGAGGGAGACAAGTAACTTAGTATAAACGGAAGGTGCCAAATGGTAATAAAACCAAAATGGGAAATCATGAAAATAAAATAACTGTGCATTAAAAATATATCTGGGCCAGCTCCTCTGTGCTCGTGTTTTGTAATATTAACTGTTTAAACCTGCTTAAAATGAGAGCTTTGTGTTCTCAAAATCCTTTAATTTGGTTAAACATCGCTACCCTGAAAGGACTCCACAGCATCCCATAAAACATTATTTATCTGTGTGCGTTAACTGCACGATACTGTAATTTCCAGAATAAATGCTGGGTGTAAATTGTTGTTTATGTTGGATCCTGACTGTCTTTACGAGAAACAAAGTGAAAACGGAATCTTCACAGCTTTATTTCTTCCGTTAAAGTCTATTCTGCAGCAGGAAACATGCCTAGTGGAGTTTCTTAATGAACACTTACGAAGACTGTTGGTTAAAACCAAGTATATAGAATCACCTCCAAATGTATACCCTCCTTTATTCTACATTCTTTTCATTTAAATCAAGTTTAACTGAAGTGAAATTAGCACTATTCACATTGTCATAGTTAAGGGTCTGTCGGCACTTTTATGCAAAGTCTTGTCACAAGTTTATAACTTGACAGGGACAAGAAAAACAGAAAAACTTTAATACAGAGGAGCTTGGCCTGGAAATGAATTGCTTTTATTTATCTTTAATGGCTTTTAAAGGTCCATCTTGGGGCAAAAGATAGAGACATCCTGATTTTCTTGGTTTCCCAAAATAATAGCTTTCAAAGCCATTTCAGCTGTAAAATTGAAATTCATGTAATACATGAAATTCTCTATGTTCTTGGACTTTCCACAGGACAATAAATATTAGAAATTTCATTGTATCACCTCCCTACATCCTGCCACACACAAAAAAACACAACAAAAATAATTCCCTTTTCTTGCAAGTGAAAACTCAGGCATGGAGAAGTTATGAGGGTTTTGAAGTCAAATATGGATGGAACTGCGTAAAATTTCAAAATTCTCTTTTTGATTATTTTTCTGAATATTTGGTAATTTTTTCTTCAAAACACCATTGCTAAATTCTCAATAAGAGCAAACAGACTTTCAGTGCATGTATAAAGCACTCATTTAACATGTCTTCTGTAAAAAAAAAAAAAAAAAAAAAAAAACTTACACAGATTTTAAGCCTAAGAATTTACTGTGCCTGTGTGGCAGCTGCTCTTACCTGATAAAATTGTGATGATTCTTTCTGAGTGATTATGACTTATCAGGTCAGTGACCAACAAACGATAAAATAGATTCTAACAGCCCCCAAAGGGTTGGTACAGATTCTTGAGTAAATAATATATATAAGAGAGTATGTGGGAGGGAGGGAAGAAGGGAGAGAGAGAAAGAGAGAGAGAGAAAGGGAGAGAGAGAAAAATCACACACACAGAGAAAAGAATAAAGAGCACACACGTAAGTGACCTAGTTTGTTTAGTTGTTATAGGACAGGAAAACAGGGTCCTTGATTTTAATCCCAGCTTTCTCATTCAGCAGCACTTCCTGAGACCAAACATTAGATAAAGAGACAGTACTGCTTTTTAGCAAGGGAAAGGTTTCAAAACAGCCCTATAGGATTTTCTGGTATATGCTGTCGCCCTGGATTTGAAATAAACCGGGAACTAATTGTTACTTTGTTTATATTTACATGTGTATCTGAGAAGGCAACAAACAACTTCTGGGAAAATCTACCAATTTCGTATAGTGAACTGCGATAGAAGGAATACCAGGATGGTGCATTACTATTTTAGTGTCTTGTTCTGCTTAAGACCTTAAGGAATAGAAATGCTATTCAAATAAATTTACATTGCATTTAAGGATTTCCAGGTAACCTCAACAAAGGAATTAAGATATCGTGATAAAAATGACCAAAGCTCCAAGAACGTGTGTGTTTGTGTGTGTGTGTGTGTGTGCGTGTGTGTACAGATCGAGCTGCTCACGACCACAGCCAATATGAGGGAGGAACTTTGATCTATATACTGTATTTAAGTGAAGTTTTCCTAATTGAGTCAGCTTCCCTGGAGGTATCTGCTGCTTTATTGCTGGAGTAGATGCTATAGAACTTCTTTTGGGTTTAATGGCATAGTAAGAGTTGTATTTGCTTTTCAGATCTTGAAAACTGTATAGAAATTGTTGCTTAGGTTGTAAGACCATAGATTGAGTGGCATCATTCTGGTCCCCAGTGGGGATATATCACTGTGGTCCTCTGGTCATGTGTCACTTAAAGAACTGCAACATGAAGTAAGCATGGTAGGTTTCAGGTTGCGAGTCATCCTTTCTCTCTCTGGAGATTTGCAAGGTCAGAGTAGAACAAGAGAAGCCTGAGCCTGAGGCATCGACAAAATGGTTCCCACAAGCCCTCTCGGCCCCCAGAATCCAATGGAACACTTATGAATCTAACTCTTAAAACTTTGACTGGGGGCCGGCCCGGTGGTGCACTGCTATAGTGCGCCGCTTGGGATGCGCGGCGGCGCTCCCGCCGAGGGTTCGGATCCCACATACAGACCGGTTCCCGCTCACTGGCTGAGTGAGGCGTGGGAGCAACCCCGAGGGTTGCGATCCCGTTGCCGGTCCCGGTCCGGTACGGGGGCGACACTGAGGGTTGCGATCCGTTGCCGGACACGGAAAAAGACAAAAAGGAAAAAAAAAAAACTTTGACTGGACTATGTTTTTCTGGATCAGAACTTGGGTCTTCAAGCTGTGCCACGACCAAGAATGAAATAGCAAGGGGAGGGAAGAGGAGGAAGAAAAGATAAATGTAGAATTGAGATGGTTTTCCAGAGATGAGTGTGGGATGTTTGCCAAACAACCCACACCACTCTTGACTCAAGACAGTGCTAGCAGTTTTATGAGCAATGGCTTCATTTCCCTCTAAAATTACACAAGTGGCATTTCTTGGTGTGATTTTATAGAGATCATATTATGGTTGTTGTTTTCTCCATGGGGACCCAAATTAGGCATGGGTTAGGATGGCTACAGGAGACTTCTCTTAGGCATAGGTGCTGGACTCATCTCTCCCCACTTAACCTGGACCCTGCTGTGCTCTGTAACAAGCCCTCTTCTTCTATATGACGGTGGAAGGGACCAGAGCCAATGCCACCTCACACCTTTCCTATCCCACTCTGAGAGATCAAGAGATGCTTTGGCTGCCACCAAGGGGGGAGGCAAAGGAACAGAGTTCAGATAAACTTTTGATAAAGTGCCACAGCAAACCCCTCATCAGAAAGTAGGAAAGGTCACACAGTTAAAAAAAAAAAAAGAAAAAAAAAAGAAAATATAACTGCTTTCTTATGAGGAAAATATTATGAGTTCTTCCCCTTTTTCAGCTTTTATGGAAGGAGATTCTGCCAGTTCCTTCAGAAAAAAATAAGAAAAAGTAGTTTTAAAATGAGATTATGCACCTTCAGGGTGCCATTAGGAAGTTTTACTGTACTGAGATGACATGAAAGCTCTGGAATTAATATCCCTGAGATGCTTCAAACCTGCAATAGCAATTATTGTACTACGTGTCCCTGGATAAATAATAGGGCCATTCAACTAATTAGCTTCAATGATTTCAGCTCCCTGTAAATTCTCTCTCACTCGGCTATAAAAATAACACTAGGAAAACTTTTGGTAAGAGAAACTTCTTTCAGGAGATGTTTTCTTTTCTCCCCGCCCCCCTTCAACTTTCATTTCGAATCACGAAGCTAGAATGGAATATACAAAACTTGCGCATTATTAATTGCCATTTAGTGCTACTGAAATATTGATTTAAATCTCGAATTTGTGCCTTCCACATGAGATATAAACATTTTGAGAAATTTAAACTAGTTTCTCAATACACAGTACAAGCAATCATGTGTGCATGGGTAATTCAGTGTAAACCTCAAGTGCACATACACATGTATGTATGATTGAAGATAAATGAAAGAATTATTTATATCCATACTCCAATACACTATTGCTATGTATTTTAGAAAGTTTTGACAACACATTAGCTTGCTGATGGTGCTCAGAACATTAATTCATTCTTTCCCATTTACTGAGTGCCTACTAGATGCAAGACGTGAAGTTTCTTCTGTACATTTTCTTGGAAGAAAAGCACATTTACTTAAACGTGGTATTCTTCGTCCTATTCTTCTGCCACCTAGAAATACCATTAAATTCTGTAAAGCAATAAAAACGAAAACTTCAATAATGCAAGCAAATGCAATTCTAATATTATCAACAATGGTCTGAAAATCTATATGACCCTAAGAGACACTAATTTTCTTAAAGCTTGGGGTTTTGCTTTGTTTTCCTTTTTCCTCTGGGTAAGCTTTTGAGATTTCTTTTCTTTTCATGGAAATTTCTCTACACACTGAAATGAACTAGAAGCTCCTCCCATGGATGGGCCAGTCCTCCTCCTTCAAATGCTGAACGTCATCACAGGAGAGACACAGGGACCTAGTGACAGGGAGCTGGCGATAAGCTTCACAGCCTTGGTGAAGAAATGGAGAGGAAAAGAGTCTGAAACCTCTTCTTGGGTTTATCTTGTTTTTAATTAACAGAATATAATTAAAATTAAAGCCAGACAAAATGACTGGCTCTTAAATCAGAATTATGTCGAACAGTGGAGACTGCAGTCATCTGTTTGCACTCATTAGAGGTGACCTGCACTACTTTCTGGGTCTCCCATTTTGCTCTGCTACTTACAGACAAATTCTTTTTTCTTTCTTAGCCACATATAAAAGGATTTTTTTCTTCCTTTCTGCACTAATACTTATTAAATATAAGTATAAGGACAGTTGTACTGCACATTAGAATGAAGAATACAATATAATACAATACACTGTAATGGATTAAAAAAATGACCTTCCTCTGAAGCATTATGTAATTATTAAATTCAAAACAGTTCCCCTAAAATTGGCAAATAGTCTCTTTACCCTGTAATGTGGCAAAGAGACTTTCCAATAAAAAATTTGAATGTTAAAATTCTCCCTGACTTAAACAAAAGGTGGCCAGACATTACAGTTTTTGTTAAACTATTCCACGTTATTCAAACATTCTAGTTTCCCTACCTCAAAACCTACACCTTAAGAGCTACGTAGGAGGTTTGTATTATCAACACCCATAATTTTTCCTTCGAAGAGATCTGCAGCCTCAGCTTATGAGAAATGCAGTCTGTTCGCCCTAGGAGAATATAAGTCATAACGTTTGTTTTGGAAATCTATTTTACCCAATATTTCTCAATGAAATAAATTGTATAAATGCTGTGGGCTCCTCTGGCAATTGGAGGTAGGGAAGGAAGGAACCAAGCTATAAATAAAAAATATTTCTAGAAATGGTATGTGGATGATGCATTATTAATGATCGTGAAATATATCTCAATATGGAGGGGAGAGTGGCCACATCTCAAGACGAAATAGAGCCAATATCACAAGACACTTGATCCAAACACTGCTGACGATCTTATGATTTCAGAAGGATGCAAAATATCCCCTCGAGTCAAAGAGGGTTTAAAGTGTTCATAAATCTACTTAATTAAGCACAGGGATGATACTAAGAATTGACATGCAATGAAGAGATGAAAAAACATAGAATGTTACTTTGATGATCTCAAATTTTTGAACCTAATGACAACTGTATGAGAACCTAGTATACTGTCCTTCTTAAAATATTTTATTGTGTCTTAAAATCTCTATCTCAAAACATTTAAAAACAAGTCTCATTACCTACAGATTCTGGAAAGTATTGTAGCTTGCTTCAGGTTATGAAGCTCAAGTATTCCTGAGTTACTATTCCCTGTTTTAACCACTAATTGTATTCTCTGTTAATACATTCTGGGGCTCAAAAATGTTTGCCTCTTCATATTTACCTGCATTCCCAAATATGTATCCAAACAGTATTTAGCCACCTTATTACAAACACAAATCTTGTGTGTGGGGCTCTGTATGAAATCATAATTATAGCAGCAATGCAGATACGGTTAAAGATGACCAAAACAGGTGACAGGTGGTCACAGGCATAAGACTTATAACACAAAAATGTAGTTTCACTTTGAAGGGTGTATTTGTGGTACATCCACGGACATTCAGAAAATTGGCTGGGCAGTCATAAAGGAGGGAGAAGATTAGTAGGTTAATATACTCTTTTCTTTCCTTCTTTTCTGTTTTTCTTTTCTTTCTTCCTTCTTTTTTTTTTTTTCTATCTAGATGGGAGATTTAGTCCTGCTGCCTGAATTTGAGGGTCTCTCACACTGCTCATCTAAACAATCAATTTTTACTGCTGTAGAAGATAATAATGGTAATAACACTATAGAAAAAAACTACCAAGACCTATAACTATAACTTATTACATTCTTTAAAAAAATAACTGTAGTGTATGGAGCTTCTTCATTTCTTGAAGTAGAAAAGGAGCTGACAGTTGGAGCCTCTGAAGCTGTCTATATATCTCCTGAATGCATGCAAGAGGCTGATGTGCTCACAAAGGAAGAGCTGCTTTGGGTATGGGTCACGTGGATGAGAAAAATGACCCAACACTAGAAATCTGCTGCAGACAGTCACCTT
Organism: Galeopterus variegatus; assembly: GCF_000696425.1. Taxonomy (NCBI): domain Eukaryota; kingdom Metazoa; phylum Chordata; class Mammalia; order Dermoptera; family Cynocephalidae; genus Galeopterus; species Galeopterus variegatus. The sequence continues at coordinate 105,973 of NW_007729940.1, read as the reverse complement.
CTGGCCCACCTGCCTTCTTGCACCAAGAGCTAGCAAAAAGCTCTGCCAATGTGACATATCAGTGCTTTATCATCCTACACCAAGAAAGTCAGGATTCTTGGCCATTTAAAGTGATGCTCTTATGTAGTAAATTGTCAGTATTCCCAACAGGCAGTCCTCTGATGGTGCATTTGATACTGAAATTTCAAAGATCTCTGTTCACGTGAATAACTACACCAAGAAAGTCAGGATTCTTGGCCATTTAAAGTGATGCTCTTATGTAGTAAATTGTCAATATTCCCAACAGGCAGTCCTCTGATGGTGCATTTGATACTGAAATTTCAAAGATCTCTGTTCACGTGAATAATTAGTCTAATAACATAAACTAAGTCTCCCACAAAGCCCAATGTGTTCTTCTATTGCATTTATCAAACAGGATGCAAACATAAAGCTTTACTTCATCTTGGTGCATGGATTTCCATGTGCTTAACAAGAACTCACCTGGTTTCTATGTTGTGTGAAAGGATTGTCCTTATAAGACAAATTATATTCCAGACACTTTCAAATGAAGTGGATTCACCAAGCACACAGTTTATCTTCAGATCTGGAAGACTTCCTTAAAGCATGACTGTGCAACAAAGGAGTTTTAATGCCACTCCACTCTGAAATGCACTGCATACTAACAAGATTTATATACATTACTGGTGCTGTTAAGGAAACTTGAATGACTTGCAGTTTCTCTAGACGAGATTTCAAAAAAATCTTAAAAAGGGTGTACAGCATGCAAATGAAATCAGATTACATTAGAAGTTGCTTAAAAGTACAAACATAATACTGCTTGTGTACCAGTCATGGAACACACAGCAAAGATTTGTTTTACTTCTCTGAGACAACCATTCTACAGTCACTGAACATAAACAACCATAAAGTTACAGCTGCTTTTAAAATGTCACTTAGGGACAAACTGTGTAGATGGGAAATTAGATAGTACTGAATGGTTTTGGAAAAGGACCAGCCCCGTACTCTCAACTCTTAGCTCTGTCTTCATGAGAAAGAATACAATATTTCTCATCACTAAGAATATATGTTTTCACATGTAGATACATACACCTACAATATAATCCAAAAGACTTATCAGATTCAGAATAACTAACACTTTCAAAATATTCTTAAAAACTGAGTCTAGTTATATTGTATGAAGATTGAGAAAAATGAGGTACATGAGGTTTGGGGAATAATTAAAATTTTAGGCAGGTGCTTGGATGTCCATGATTTTTTAAAATGGGAGGCTTTACAGAGCATGCTGCAAAAATGACTCAAGCTAGGATTTCCAGTTAAATATGTTAAGACAGGGCAATATACTTTTAGTAGGCTGAATAAAACGCAGTATAACCTACATTAAAAAAGCACATAACAATGTCAAATCTTTAAGCTTCCAACCAGAGGATTTGCAATGAAATGAAATCATTAGGCAAAGAGTGGTCACTGTTATGATGAGAAGAAAAAATAACTCAAAATTCTCATATCTATTATTATATTAGAATAGTTCACTTTCTTCTCCACATAATAACATAGGGCATTAAAGAGCCATTTATGCATACCTTATTATTATTTATGAAATTACAAGTACACACGGTGTCTGATAACTCATCTCTCTATTAAATAGGAACATACATTGTTTTTTAAAATGTCTCCCTTTTGCAATGTGCTAGGTAACAGCTTTCCATAGCATAATCATGAATGCATTATAGAACGTGTTTTATAAGAAGTTATTAAGGATTATGACTATAGCAACGTAATCCTAATATAAATATGAATAAAGCATTTAGGAATGGTATTTTCACTTACACTGTTACCTTATATAATTTGTAGCAATACGATTATCATAGGAGAAGACATACCACGTTTACAGAAAAAGCCGTTTTCATGAATGTTAGTAAAAATTCTATAATGTAGGTATTTCTCTAGCAATTTCGAAAAACCCATGCATTTAAAAACATGAGAAGAATCCACAATGCCACCTACAGTATTCTCGACAGTAATCTTGTGTTGGCAGGAAAAAAATATCAGCTTTATTTGAAAAGCCAGGTGCATGTAAATTTCCGAACTGCAAGTAGGTGGCAGTGGAGACATTTCTGGATGATTTTTCTCAGCTGGAAATGGAAAAGGAGGGATCTTGTGTTGGCAGGAAAAAAATATCAGCTTTATTTGAAAAGCCAGGTGCATGTAAATTTCCAAACTGCAAGTAGGTGGCAGTGGAGACATTTCTGGATGATTTTTCTCAGCTGGAAATGGAAAAGGAGGGAAAAAAAAACCTCCTTAAAAACAAGTTACAAACATACTAACATAAATAATGTCCTGAAATGTAACCTTCCACAGCAGATCACCATTAAGAGCTAATAAAATATTTGTCTTTAGAGACTAAAATCTTACCAATCCCTTAATGAAGGCATTCATAGCATGGGGAGTGAGCAGCATGAATGACAAAATTAGAAAAAAATGGAAAGAGAGTAAGGCTGGACAATTGTTTCCCACAAAGCTAAAAGTAAGAATTAGCAATTTTATTCAGACAAGAAGCTCTGAGGCTGGCATCATGAAACACTTAAACTTAAAAGTAGTAAGTTAGCATTTTAAGAAGCTATTAAGAAATCTTCTGTTTTAATGTAAATTCAAGAGGAAGGAAAGTGAGTTCATTAGGATCTGGTCTTTAATGAAGAATATCAATTGAGTCCATCAAAAAAACTGTGTACAACAAGAGGCTATTAAACAATGTACACATATTTAAAGTGTGCTAAACTCTAAACAAACATTAGAAATGTTAGAATAAAACCACATGAATTGCCTTTCAACGTTAATGAGTTAGATTCATTCCATTCTCAAGTTTACCTGCAATGACAAGCAGGGTCATTAAGTTGTATTATCAGTTCAATCTAATGGATTTGACTTGTGGACATCACATTAGAAACTGGAAAGTGCCCAAGAATAAACTCCATAGCAGTGTGTGTGTGTATGCGTATGTGAGTGTATCAATACTGATGGAAAGAAACGTAAATAAATAGCAAGAGGAAAAAAAGAAAGTTAATGACATTATTCATATCAGAATCACCACGTAAAAAGAAGGTAAGTGTCTACATCAAAGCTTTTCCACATCATGGTTATCTCAAATCAGCTTTTCTCCTTGCCTTATTCGGTCAACCGCACAGTTAACAAAAAAGGCACCAAGTAGTCAAATGATGCAAGAAAACTGGTGCAAGCAAATACTACATTCTCAGTACTACGGTTCCCCTGCCTGGAACATTCTTCCTCTAATTTATCTTTTAAGATTCAATTCAAAAATCCACCTATTCCAAGATGCCTTTCAGAATCCCTGATGTGGAATTAATCTCTTCCTCTCTTACAGTATTTTTTTTAAAAACTTCGATTATAGTAAGTATCATATTTTAGTATTAGAATTATTATACTTGTGCTTGAGTCTGGATGA